>NW_027467782.1:56045358-56149527 GCF_004210375.1 Tachypleus tridentatus
ATTATTAGTTAGATAAGAGATTAGCTACCGTCCATTGTTATACTTATTATTAGTTAGATAAGAGATTAGCTACCGTCCATTGTTATACTTATTATTAGTTAGATAAGAGATTAGCTACCGTCCATTGTTATACTTATTATTAGTTAGATAAGAGATTAGCTACCGTCCATTGTTATACTTATTATTAGTTAGATAAGAGATTAGCTACCGTCCATTGTTATACTTATTATTAGTTAGATAAGAGATTAGCTACCGTCCATTGTTATACTTATTATTAGTTAGATAAGAGATTAGCTACCGTCCATTGTTATACTTATTATTAGTTAGATAAGAGATTAGCTACCGTCCATTGTTATACTTATTATTAGTTAGATAAGAGATTAGCTACCGTCCATTGTTATACTTATTATTAGTTAGATAAGAGATTAGCTACCGTCCATTGTTATACTTATTATTAGTTAGATAAGAGATTAGCTACCGTCCATTGTTATACTTATTATTAGTTAGATAAGAGATTAGCTACCGTCCATTGTTATACTTATTATTAGTTAGATAAGAGATTAGCTACCGTCCATTGTTATACTTATTATTAGTTAGATAAGAGATTAGCTACCGTCCATTGTTATACTTATTATTAGTTAGATAAGAGATTAGCTACCGTCCATTGTTATACTTATTATTAGTTAGATAAGAGATTAGCTACCGTCCATTGTTATACTTATTATTAGTTAGATAAGAGATTAGCTACCGTCCATTGTTATACTTATTATTAGTTAGATAAGAGATTAGCTACCGTCCATTGTTATACTTATTATTAGTTAGATAAGAGATTAGCTACCGTCCATTGTTATACTTATTATTAGTTAGATAAGAGATTAGCTACCGTCCATTGTTATACTTATTATTAGTTAGATAAGAGATTAGCTACCGTCCATTGTTATACTTATTATTAGTTAGATAAGAGATTAGCTACCGTCCATTGTTATACTTATTATTAGTTAGATAAGAGATTAGCTACCGTCCATTGTTATACTTATTATTAGTTAGATAAGAGATTAGCTACCGTCCATTGTTATACTTATTATTAGTTAGATAAGAGATTAGCTACCGTCCATTGTTATACTTATTATTAGTTAGATAAGAGATTAGCTACCGTCCATTGTTATACTTATTATTAGTTAGATAAGAGATTAGCTACCGTCCATTGTTATACTTATTATTAGTTAGATAAGAGATTAGCTACCGTCCATTGTTATACTTATTATTAGTTAGATAAGAGATTAGCTACCGTCCATTGTTATACTTATTATTAGTTAGATAAGAGATTAGCTACCGTCCATTGTTATACTTATTATTAGTTAGATAAGAGATTAGCTACCGTCCATTGTTATACTTATTATTAGTTAGATAAGAGATTAGCTACCGTCCATTGTTATACTTATTATTAGTTAGATAAGAGATTAGCTACCGTCCATTGTTATACTTATTATTAGTTAGATAACTTATTATTAGTTAGATAAGAGATTAGCTACCGTCCATTGTTATACTTATTATTAGTTAGATAAGAGATTAGCTACCGTCCATTGTTATACTTATTATTAGTTAGATAAGAGATTAGCTACCGTCCATTGTTATACTTATTATTAGTTAGATAAGAGATTAGCTACCGTCCATTGTTATACTTATTATTAGTTAGATAAGAGATTAGCTACCGTCCATTGTTATACTTATTATTAGTTAGATAAGAGATTAGCTACCGTCCATTGTTATACTTATTATTAGTTAGATAAGAGATTAGCTACCGTCCATTGTTATACTTATTATTAGTTAGATAAGAGATTAGCTACCGTCCATTGTTATACTTATTATACTTAGTTAGATAAGAGATTAGCTACCGTCCATTGTTATACTTATTAGTTTATTAGTTAGATAAGAGATTAGCTACCGTCCATTGTTATACTTATTATTAGTTAGATAAGAGATTAGCTACCGTCCATTGTTTCACTTATTATTAGTTAGATAAGAGATTAGCTACCGTCCATTGTTATACTTATTATTAGTTAGATAAGAGATTAGCTACCGTCCATTGTTACACTTATTATTAGTTAGATAAGAGATTAGCTACCGTCCATTGTTATACTTATTATTAGTTAGATAAGAGATTAGCTACCGTCCATTGTTATACTTATTATTAGTTAGATAAGAGATTAGCTACCGTCCATTGTTATACTTATTATTAGTTAGATAAGAGATTAGCTACCGTCCATTGTTATACTTATTATTAGTTAGATAAGAGATTAGCTACCGTCCATTGTTATACTTATTATTAGTTAGATAAGAGATTAGCTACCGTCCATTGTTATACTTATTATTAGTTTAGATAAGAGATTAGCTACCGTCCATTGTTATACTTATTATTAGTTAGATAAGAGATTAGCTACCGTCCATTGTTATACTTATTATTAGTTAGATAAGAGATTAGCTACCGTCCATTGTTATACTTATTATTAGTTAGATAAGAGATTAGCTACCGTCCATTGTTATACTTATTATTAGATTACTTATTATTTATTATACTTATTATTAGATAAGAGATTAGCTACCGTCCATTGTTATACTTATTATTAGTTAGATAAGAGATTAGCTACCGTCCATTGTTATACTTATTATTAGTTAGATAAGAGATTAGCTACCGTCCATTGTTATACTTATTTATTAGTTAGATAAGAGATTAGCTACCGTCCATTGTTATACTTATTATTAGTTAGATAAGAGATTAGCTACCGTCCATTGTTATACTTATTATTAGTTAGATAAGAGATTAGCTACCGTCCATTGTTATACTTATTATTAGTTAGATAAGAGATTAGCTACCGTCCATTGTTATACTTATTATTAGTTAGATAAGAGATTAGCTACCGTCCATTGTTATACTTATTATTAGTTAGATAAGAGATTAGCTACCGTGCATTGTTTATACTTATTATTAGTTAGATAAGAGATTAGCTACCGTCCATTGTTATACTTATTATTAGTTAGATAAGAGATTAGCTACCGTCCATTGTTATACTTATTATTAGTTAGATAAGAGATTAGCTACCGTCCATTGTTATACTTATTATTAGTTAGATAAGAGATTAGCTACCGTCCATTGTTATACTTATTATTAGTTAGATAAGAGATTAGCTACCGTCCATTGTTATACTTATTATTAGTTAGATAAGAGATTAGCTACCGTCCATTGTTATACTTATTATTAGTTAGATAAGAGATTAGCTACCGTCCATTGTTATACTTATTATTAGTTAGATAAGAGATTAGCTACCGTCCATTGTTATACTTATTATTAGTTAGATAAGAGATTAGCTACCGTCCATTGTTATACTTATTATTAGTTAGATAAAAGATTAGCTACCGTCCATTGTTATACTTATTATTAGTTAGATAAGAGATTAGCTACCGTCCATTGTTATACTTATTATTAGTTAGATAAAAGGTTAACTACCGTCCATTGTTATACTTATTATTAGTTAGATAAGAGATTAGCTACCGTCCATTGTTATACTTATTATTAGTTAGATAAGAGAGGTTAACTACCGTCCATTGTTATACTTATTATTAGTTAGATAAGAGATTAGCTACCGTCCATTGTTATACTTATTATTAGTTAGATAAGAGATTAGCTACCGTCCATTGTTATACTTATTATTAGTTAGATAAGAGATTAGCTACCGTCCATTGTTATACTTATTATTAGTTAGATAAGAGATTAGCTACCGTCCATTGTTATACTTATTATTAGTTAGATAAAAGATTAGCTACCGTCCATTGTTATACTTATTATTAGTTAGATAAGAGATTAGCTACCGTCCATTGTTATACTTATTATTAGTTAGATAAGAGATTAGCTACCGTCCATTGTTATACTTATTATTAGTTAGATAAGAGATTAGCTACCGTCCATTGTTATACTTATTATTAGTTAGATAAGAGATTAGCTACCGTCCATTGTTATACTTATTATTAGTTAGATAAAAGGTTAGCTACCGTCCATTGTTATACTTATTATTAGTTAGATAAGAGATTAGCTACCGTCCATTGTTATACTTATTATTAGTTAGATAAGAGATTAGCTACCGTCCATTGTTATACTTATTATTAGTTAGATAAGAGATTAGCTACCGTCCATTGTTATACTTATTATTAGTTAGATAAGAGATTAGCTACCGTCCATTGTTATACTTATTATTAGTTAGATAAGAGATTAGCTACCGTCCATTGTTATACTTATTATTAGTTAGATAAGAGATTAGCTACCGTCCATTGTTATACTTATTATTAGTTAGATAAGAGATTAGCTACCGTCCATTGTTATACTTATTATTAGTTAGATAAGAGATTAGCTACCGTCCATTGTTATACTTATTATTAGTTAGATAAGAGATTAGCTACCGTCCATTGTTATACTTATTATTAGTTAGATAAGAGATTAGCTACCGTCCATTGTTATACTTATTATTAGTTAGATAAGAGATTAGCTACCGTCCATTGTTATACTTATTATTAGTTAGATAAGAGATTAGCTACCGTCCATTGTTATACTTATTATTAGTTAGATAAGAGATTAGCTACCGTCCATTGTTATACTTATTATTAGTTAGATAAGAGATTAGCTACCGTCCATTGTTATACTTATTATTAGTTAGATAAGAGATTAGCTACCGTCCATTGTTATACTTATTATTAGTTAGATAAGAGATTAGCTACCGTCCATTGTTATACTTATTATTAGTTAGATAAGAGATTAGCTACCGTCCATTGTTATACTTATTATTAGTTAGATAAGAGATTAGCTACCGTCCATTGTTATACTTATTATTAGTTAGATAAGAGATTAGCTACCATCCATTGTTATACTTATTATTAGTTAGATAAAGATTAGCTACCGTCCATTGTTATACTTATTATTATTAGATAAGAGATTAGCTACCGTCCATTGTTATACTTATTATTAGTTAGATAAGAGATTAGCTACCGTCCATTGTTATACTTATTATTAGTTAGATAAGAGATTAGCTACCGTCCATTGTTATACTTATTATTAGTTAGATAAGAGATTAGCTACCGTCCATTGTTATACTTATTATTAGTTAGATAAGAGATTAGCTACCGTCCATTGTTATACTTATTATTAGTTAGATAAGAGATTAGCTACCGTCCATTGTTATACTTATTATTAGTTAGATAAGAGATTAGCTACCGTCCATTGTTATACTTATTATTAGTTAGATAAGAGATTAGCTACCGTCCATTGTTATACTTATTATTAGTTAGATAAGAGATTAGCTACCGTCCATTGTTATACTTATTATTAGTTAGATAAGAGATTAGCTACCGTCCATTGTTATACTTATTATTAGTTAGATAAGAGATTAGCTACCGTCCATTGTTATACTTATTATTAGTTAGATAAGAGATTAGCTACCGTCCATTGTTATACTTATTATTAGTTAGATAAGAGATTAGCTACCGTCCATTGTTATACTTATTATTAGTTAGATAAGAGATTAGCTACCGTCCATTGTTATACTTATTATTAGTTAGATAAGAGATTAGCTACCGTCCATTGTTATACTTATTATTAGTTAGATAAGAGATTAGCTACCGTCCATTGTTATACTTATTATTAGTTAGATAAGAGATTAGCTACCGTCCATTGTTATACTTATTATTAGTTAGATAAGAGATTAGCTACCGTCCATTGTTATACTTATTATTAGTTAGATAAGAGATTAGCTACCGTCCATTGTTATACTTATTATTAGTTAGATAAGAGATTAGCTACCGTCCATTGTTATACTTATTATTAGTTAGATAAGAGATTAGCTACCGTCCATTGTTATACTTATTATTAGATTACTTATTATTTATTATACTTATTATTAGATAAGAGATTAGCTACCGTCCATTGTTATACTTATTATTAGTTAGATAAGAGATTAGCTACCGTCCATTGTTATACTTATTATTAGTTAGATAAGAGATTAGCTACCGTCCATTGTTATACTTATTATTAGTTAGATAAGAGATTAGCTACCGTCCATTGTTATACTTATTATTAGTTAGATAAGAGATTAGCTACCGTCCATTGTTATACTTATTATTAGTTAGATAAGAGATTAGCTACCGTCCATTGTTATACTTATTATTAGTTAGATAAGAGATTAGCTACCGTCCATTGTTATACTTATTATTAGTTAGATAAGAGATTAGCTACCGTCCATTGTTATACTTATTATTAGTTAGATAAGAGATTAGCTACCGTCCATTGTTATACTTATTATTAGTTAGATAAGAGATTAGCTACCGTCCATTGTTATACTTATTATTAGTTTAATTATTATTTATTATTATTAGATAAGAGATTAGCTACCGTCCATTGTTATACTTATTATTAGTTAGATAAGAGATTAGCTACCGTCCATTGTTATACTTATTATTAGTTAGATAAGAGATTAGCTACCGTCCATTGTTATACTTATTATTAGATTACTTATTATTTATTATACTTATTATTAGATAAGAGATTAGCTACCGTCCATTGTTATACTTATTATTAGTTAGATAAGAGATTAGCTACCGTCCATTGTTATACTTATTATTAGATTACTTATTATTTATTATACTTATTATTAGATAAGAGATTAGCTACCGTCCATTGTTATACTTATTATTAGTTAGATAAGAGATTAGCTACCGTCCATTGTTATACTTATTATTAGTTAGATAAGAGATTAGCTACCGTCCATTGTTATACTTATTATTAGTTAGATAAGAGATTAGCTACCGTAATTGTTATACTTATTATTAGTTAGATAAGAGATTAGCTACCGTCCATTGTTATACTTATTATTAGTTAGATAAGAGATTAGCTACCGTCCATTGTTATACTTATTATTAGTTAGATAAGAGATTAGCTACCGTAATCTTTATACTTATTATTAGTTAGATAAGAGATTAGCTACCGTCCATTGTTATACTTATTATTAGTTAGATAAGAGATTAGCTACCGTCCATTGTTATACTTATTATTAGTTAGATAAGAGATTAGCTACCGTCCATTGTTATACTTATTATTAGTTAGATAAGAGATTAGCTACCGTCCATTGTTATACTTATTATTAGTTAGATAAGAGATTAGCTACCGTCCATTGTTATACTTATTATTAGTTAGATAAGAGATTAGCTACCGTCCATTGTTATACTTATTATTAGTTAGATAAGAGATTAGCTACCGTCCATTGTTATACTTATTATTAGTTAGATAAGAGATTAGCTACCGTCCATTGTTATACTTATTATTAGTTAGATAAGAGATTAGCTACCGTCCATTGTTATACTTATTATTAGTTAGATAAGAGATTAGCTACCGTCCATTGTTATACTTATTATTAGTTAGATAAGAGATTAGCTACCGTCCATTGTTATACTTATTATTAGTTAGATAAGAGATTAGCTACCGTCCATTGTTATACTTATTATTAGTTAGATAAGAGATTAGCTACCGTCCATTGTTATACTTATTATTAGTTAGATAAGAGATTAGCTACCGTCCATTGTTATACTTATTATTAGTTAGATAAGAGATTAGCTACCGTCCATTGTTATACTTATTATTAGTTAGATAAGAGATTAGCTACCGTCCATTGTTATACTTATTATTAGTTAGATAAGAGATTAGCTACCGTCCATTGTTATACTTATTATTAGTTAGATAAGAGATTAGCTACCGTCCATTGTTATACTTATTATTAGTTAGATAAGAGATTAGCTACCGTCCATTGTTATACTTATTATTAGTTAGATAAGAGATTAGCTACCGTCCATTGTTATACTTATTATTAGTTAGATAAGAGATTAGCTACCGTCCATTGTTATACTTATTATTAGTTAGATAAGAGATTAGCTACCGTCCATTGTTATACTTATTATTAGTTAGATAAGAGATTAGCTACCGTCCATTGTTATACTTATTATTAGTTAGATAAGAGATTAGCTACCGTCCATTGTTATACTTATTATTAGTTAGATAAGAGATTAGCTACCGTCCATTGTTATACTTATTATTAGTTAGATAAGAGATTAGCTACCGTCCATTGTTATACTTATTATTAGTTAGATAAGAGATTAGCTACCGTCCATTGTTATACTTATTATTAGTTAGATAAGAGATTAGCTACCGTCCATTGTTATACTTATTATTAGTTAGATAAGAGATTAGCTACCGTCCATTGTTATACTTATTATTAGTTAGATAAGAGATTAGCTACCGTCCATTGTTATACTTATTATTATTAGATAAGACTTAGCTACCGTCCATTGTTATACTTATTATTATTAGATAAGAGATTAGCTACCGTCCATTGTTATACTTATTATTAGTTAGATAAGAGATTAGCTACCGTCCATTGTTATACTTATTATTAGTTAGATAAGAGATTAGCTACCGTCCATTGTTATACTTATTATTAGTTAGATAAGAGATTAGCTACCGTCCATTGTTATACTTATTATTAGTTAGATAAGAGATTAGCTACCGTCCATTGTTATACTTATTATTAGTTAGATAAGAGATTAGCTACCGTCCATTGTTATACTTATTATTAGTTAGATAAGAGATTAGCTACCGTCCATTGTTATACTTATTATTAGTTAGATAAGAGATTAGCTACCGTCCATTGTTATACTTATTATTAGTTAGATAAGAGATTAGCTACCGTCCATTGTTATACTTATTATTAGTTAGATAAAAGGTTAGCTACCGTCCATTGTTATACTTATTATTAGTTAGATAAGAGATTAGCTACCGTCCATTGTTATACTTATTATTAGTTAGATAAGAGATTAGCTACCATCCATTGTTATACTTATTATTAGTTAGATAAGAGATTAGCTACCGTCCATTGTTATACTTATTATTAGTTAGATAAGAGATTAGCTACCGTCCATTGTTATACTTATTATTAGTTAGATAAGAGATTAGCTACCGTCCATTGTTATACTTATTATTAGTTAGATAAGAGATTAGCTACCGTCCATTGTTATACTTATTATTAGTTAGATAAGAGATTAGCTACCGTCCATTGTTATACTTATTATTAGTTAGATAAGAGATTAGCTACCGTCCATTGTTATACTTATTATTAGTTAGATAAGAGATTAGCTACCGTCCATTGTTATACTTATTATTAGTTAGATAAGAGATTAGCTACCGTCCATTGTTTCACTTATTATTAGTTAGATAAGAGATTAGCTACCGTCCATTGTTATACTTATTATTAGTTAGATAAGAGATTAGCTACCGTCCATTGTTATACTTATTATTAGTTAGATAAGAGATTAGCTACCGTCCATTGTTATACTTATTATTAGTTAGATAAGAGATTAGCTACCGTCCATTGTTATACTTATTATTAGTTAGATAAGAGATTAGCTACCGTCCATTGTTATACTTATTATTAGTTAGATAAGAGATTAGCTACCGTCCATTGTTATACTTATTATTAGTTAGATAAGAGATTAGCTACCGTCCATTGTTATACTTATTATTAGTTAGATAAGAGATTAGCTACCGTCCATTGTTATACTTATTATTAGTTAGATAAGAGATTAGCTACCGTCCATTGTTATACTTATTATTAGTTAGATAAGAGATTAGCTACCGTCCATTGTTATACTTATTATTAGTTAGATAAGAGATTAGCTACCGTCCATTGTTATACTTATTATTAGTTAGATAAGAGATTAGCTACCGTCCATTGTTATACTTATTATTAGTTAGATAAGAGATTAGCTACCGTCCATTGTTATACTTATTATTAGTTAGATAAGAGATTAGCTACCGTCCATTGTTATACTTATTATTAGTTAGATAAGAGATTAGCTACCGTCCATTGTTATACTTATTATTAGTTAGATAAGAGATTAGCTACCGTCCATTGTTATACTTATTATTAGTTAGATAAGAGATTAGCTACCGTCCATTGTTATACTTATTATTAGTTAGATAAGAGATTAGCTACCGTGCATTGTTATACTTATTATTAGTTAGATAAGAGATTAGCTACCGTAATCTTTATACTTATTATTAGTTAGATAAGAGATTAGCTACCGTCCATTGTTATACTTATTATTAGTTAGATAAGAGATTAGCTACCGTCCATTGTTATACTTATTATTAGTTAGATAAGAGATTAGCTACCGTCCATTGTTATACTTATTATTAGTTAGATAAGAGATTAGCTACCGTCCATTGTTATACTTATTATTAGTTAGATAAGAGATTAGCTACCGTCCATTGTTATACTTATTATTAGTTAGATAAGAGATTAGCTACCGTCCATTGTTATACTTATTATTAGTTAGATAAGAGATTAGCTACCGTCCATTGTTATACTTATTATTAGTTAGATAAGAGATTAGCTACCGTCCATTGTTATACTTATTATTAGTTAGATAAGAGATTAGCTACCGTCCATTGTTATACTTATTATTAGTTAGATAAGAGATTAGCTACCGTCCATTGTTATACTTATTATTAGTTAGATAAGAGATTAGCTACCGTCCATTGTTATACTTATTATTAGTTAGATAAGAGATTAGCTACCGTCCATTGTTATACTTATTATTAGTTAGATAAGAGATTAGCTACCGTCCATTGTTATACTTATTATTAGTTAGATAAGAGATTAGCTACCGTCCATTGTTATACTTATTATTAGTTAGATAAGAGATTAGCTACCGTCCATTGTTATACTTATTATTAGTTAGATAAGAGATTAGCTACCGTCCATTGTTATACTTATTATTAGTTAGATAAGAGATTAGCTACCGTCCATTGTTATACTTATTATTAGTTAGATAAGAGATTAGCTACCGTCCATTGTTATACTTATTATTAGTTAGATAAGAGATTAGCTACCGTCCATTGTTATACTTATTATTAGTTAGATAAGAGATTAGCTACCGTCCATTGTTATACTTATTATTAGTTAGATAAGAGATTAGCTACCGTCCATTGTTATACTTATTATTAGTTAGATAAGAGATTAGCTACCGTCCATTGTTATACTTATTATTAGTTAGATAAGAGATTAGCTACCATCCATTGTTATACTTATTATTAGTTAGATAAGAGATTAGCTACCGTCCATTGTTATACTTATTATTAGTTAGATAAAAGGTTAACTACCGTCCATTGTTATACTTATTATTAGTTAGATAAGAGATTAGCTACCGTCCATTGTTATACTTATTATTAGTTAGATAAGAGATTAGCTACCATCCATTGTTATACTTATTATTAGTTAGATAAGAGATTAGCTACCATCCATTGTTATACTTATTATTAGTTAGATAAGAGATTAGCTACCGTCCATTGTTATACTTATTATTAGTTAGATAAGAGATTAGCTACCCTCCATTGTTATACTTATTATTAGATTACTTATTATTTATTATACTTATTATTAGATTACTTATTATTTATTATACTTATTATTAGATAAGAGATTAGCTACCGTGCATTGTTATACTTATTATTAGTTAGATAAGAGATTAGCTACCGTCCATTGTTATACTTATTATTAGTTAGATAAGAGATTAGCTACCGTCCATTGTTATACTTATTATTAGTTAGATAAGAGATTAGCTACCGTCCATTGTTATACTTATTATTAGTTAGATAAGAGATTAGCTACCGTCCATTGTTATACTTATTATTAGTTAGATAAGAGATTAGCTACCGTCCATTGTTATACTTATTATTAGTTAGATAAGAGATTAGCTACCGTCCATTGTTATACTTATTATTAGTTAGATAAGAGATTAGCTACCGTCCATTGTTATACTTATTATTAGTTAGATAAGAGATTAGCTACCGTCCATTGTTATACTTATTATTAGTTAGATAAGAGATTAGCTACCATCCATTGTTATACTTATTATTAGTTAGATAAGAGATTAGCTACCGTCCATTGTTATACTTATTATTAGTTAGATAAGAGATTAGCTACCATCCATTGTTATACTTATTATTAGTTAGATAAGAGATTAGCTACCGTCCATTGTTATACTTATTATTAGTTAGATAAGAGATTAGCTACCGTCCATTGTTATACTTATTATTAGTTAGATAAGAGATTAGCTACCGTCCATTGTTATACTTATTATTAGTTAGATAAGAGATTAGCTACCGTCCATTGTTATACTTATTATTAGTTAGATAAAAGGTTAACTACCGTCCATTGTTATACTTATTATTAGTTAGATAAGAGATTAGCTACCGTCCATTGTTATACTTATTATTAGTTAGATAAGAGATTAGCTACCGTCCATTGTTATACTTATTATTAGTTAGATAAGAGATTAGCTACCGTCCATTGTTATACTTATTATTAGTTAGATAAGAGATTAGCTACCGTCCATTGTTATACTTATTATTAGTTCGAAAAGAGATTAGCTACCGTCCATTGTTATACTTATTATTAGTTAGATAAGAGATTAGCTACCGTCCATTGTTATACTTATTATTAGTTAGATAAAAGATTAGCTACCGTCCATTGTTATACTTATTATTAGTTAGATAAGAGATTAGCTACCGTCCATTGTTATACTTATTATTAGTTAGATAAGAGATTAGCTACCGTCCATTGTTATACTTATTATTAGATTACTTATTATTTATTATACTTATTATAGATTAGCTTATTATCCATTATTATACTTATTATTATTATTAGATAAGAGATTAGCTACCGTGCATTGTTATACTTATTATTAGTTAGATAAGAGATTAGCTACCGTCCATTGTTATACTTATTATTAGTTAGATAAGAGATTAGCTACCGTCCATTGTTACACTTATTATTAGTTAGATAAGAGATTAGCTACCGTCCATTGTTATACTTATTATTAGTTAGATAAGAGATTAGCTACCGTCCATTGTTATACTTATTATTAGTTAGATAAGAGATTAGCTACCGTGCATTGTTATACTTATTATTAGTTAGATAAGAGATTAGCTACCGTCCATTGTTTCACTTATTATTAGTTAGATAAAAGATTAGCTACCGTCCATTGTTATACTTATTATTAGTTAGATAAGAGATTAGCTACCGTCCATTGTTATACTTATTATTAGTTAGATAAGAGATTAGCTACCATCCATTGTTATACTTATTATTAGTTAGATAAGAGATTAGCTACCATCCATTGTTATACTTATTATTAGTTAGATAAGAGATTAGCTACCGTCCATTGTTATACTTATTATTAGTTAGATAAGAGATTAGCTACCGTCCATTGTTATACTTATTATTATTATTAGATTAGCTACTTATTATTAGATTACTTATTATTTATTATACTTATTATTAGATAAGAGATTAGCTACCGTGCATTGTTATACTTATTATTAGTTAGATAAGAGATTAGCTACCGTGCATTGTTATACTTATTATTAGTTAGATAAGAGATTAGCTACCGTGCATTGTTATACTTATTATTAGTTAGATAAGAGATTAGCTACCGTCCATTGTTATACTTATTATTAGTTAGATAAGAGATTAGCTACCGTCCATTGTTATACTTATTATTAGTTAGATAAGAGATTAGCTACCGTCCATTGTTATACTTATTATTAGTTAGATAAGGGATTAGCTACCGTCCATTGTTATACTTATTATTAGTTAGATAAGAGATTAGCTACCGTCCATTGTTATACTTATTATTAGTTAGATAAGAGATTAGCTACCGTCCATTGTTATACTTATTATTAGTTAGATAAGAGATTAGCTACCGTCCATTGTTATACTTATTATTAGTTAGATAAGAGATTAGCTACCGTCCATTGTTATACTTATTATTAGTTAGATAAGAGATTAGCTACCGTCCATTGTTATACTTATTATTAGTTAGATAAGAGATTAGCTACCGTCCATTGTTATACTTATTATTAGTTAGATAAGAGATTAGCTACCGTCCATTGTTATACTTATTATTAGTTAGATAAGAGATTAGCTACCGTCCATTGTTATACTTATTATTAGTTAGATAAGAGATTAGCTACCGATCTCACCCTTATTTCACCAAGGGATGTTTGCCATTGATGGATCTAACCTTAGCTTGATGATTAAATTAATTGTTACTGATGAAACGTATGCAAACAATAGATTGGTTGTCACGATTAGATCTTAATTTTACGCGATCAAGAGATTTGTTTAATGGACACACCGTTCTGTTACGTAGTTGAGAGATAAAAGTGCCAACGATGTTACAGATTATTCTATGACCAAGAGATAGTTATTTACAAAGGATGGTTCTACTTGTTACTACGTTCTTTTTAGAGGCTGCAAAGGAAAAATATTGTACAGATGTATCTACATAATATACTTCTGTTATAGACTTAGCTATTTGGACATAATGATGGCAAAGATGAAAAATTCTAAAGCTTCTGTAATTTAAATGTTGTGTTGAAGTAAGTATGCATATTTCAGGGCTCAGAAATCTAATCATTTATTTTAATAGATGTAATGAGTGATTTATTTCTATTATAATAGGCTGTGAGTTGTAATATTCTGTAATTATCTAATAATTTTAGTCAGCTATTTTTACTATTCTTTAATTTTTTTTTGTCGTTTACGTTGTTGAATAGGTACCAGGATTGGTTTGTTCAAATCACGTGTTTAGTGTTTACCAAGCCCACGAACAATAGTTTACTACAGAATAAATGGACCTGACATTGACAGCTGGTTGAGGCACTCGACTCGTAATCCAAGGGTCGCGGGGTTCCAATTCCCATCACACTAAACATGTTCGCCATTTCAACCATAGGTGCGCTATAATGTTACAGTCAATCCCACTATTAGTTGGTAAAAGTGTAGCCCAAGAGTTGGCGGTGAGTGGCGATGACTAGCTGCCTTCCCTCTAGTCTGACATTGTTAAATTAGAGACGGCTAGTGCAGATAGCCCTCGTGTAGGTTTGCGCGTAATTCCAAAAACAAAACAAACAGAATAATTGTTGTAAATTTAAACGTGACAATACTCGATACGAACCTTGACTGTGACATAAGCAAAATATATTTCGTTAAATTTTAGCGAAGACTTGTAAGTTGGTAAGCTTACTGATTTTGGTTTCAATGGATATATTTACGTTAAATAAGTCAACGAATTAGATATCCTGAAGAAGACGATGTTCATAGAAAAGCAAAGAGTTAAATTCATTTCATTTGTAGACGCATTCAAACTGAGCTCTGAATTAGTAACACTAGAGGTCACTCGAGTCAGTGTAAAGGTTTTCTTTTTTATCTTAATGAAGCCTCGTCAATGTTGGTGTCAAATACCAACTCTTTTGAAGTGTGTAGAGCCTATGGAAATGAAATCCTTCACTGACGTCCGTAGACGTTATTACCACCCGCTGCATCGAGAGCCGTGGTGTTATGTGACATCAGATAACAAAGACAATCAGTGACATATCTTAGGCGGAAGAATTAGACAATAGAGTTCTTCGGTTCGTCTATTTAGTTAACCTTTCCACCTATCAGACGTTTCATTTTCTCTCAACGATAGAACGATGAATTAAAACAAGTCATTTTCTTTGAAACTACATTTAAATCTTTTGGTGCAAAACCTATATGTAAAGTATATACAATCAGTCATGTGAAACACAATTGGTAACGTTATATTAAGGGCCCAGCTAGTCAGATAATAACTACAAATATATATTCAATTACACTAGAATATTTTTTTTCATTCTTCTCCAGTTCTTTCAAGAGCAAGGTTAGTAAATAGTGTGATGATGCAGCTCTCTTGAGACTCGCTATTTGGTTTTAAGAAAAAAAAAATGTTGGCCTGGCATGGCAAAGCGCGTAAGGCGTGCGACTCGTAATTCGAGGGTCGCGGGTTCGAGCCCGCGTCGCGCTAAACATGCTCGCTCTCCCAGCCGTGTGGGCGTTATAATGTGATGGTCAACTCCACTATTCGTTCGTACAAGAGTAGCCCAAGAGTTGGCGGTGGGTAGTGATGAATAGCTGCCTTCCCTCTAGTCTTACATTGCTAAATTAGAGACGGCTAGCACAAATAGCCCTCGAGTAGCTTTGTGCGAAATTCCAAAACAAAACAATTTAAGAAAAATCTTATTATAAGGCTAAATAATTTACAAACTATTAACCGGCTGTCCTTAGCTCTAGACTCGTTTGCATCATTTAAAAGATGTGTAAAAACAAAGAACTAATTTACCTAGTTTTAACTTTAAAATTTTAATTTATCATTTAATTACTGTAATGTTGTTTGTCACGATTCTTAAAGATCTCTTATTTATATTATAGACTGAGGAACTCTCACCACCACACCAAGGAGTCTCGTCTTCGTAAACTTAACAGCTCAGAACGAATCAAATTCAATGAATGACTAGCTGCCTTCTGAAAAATGACTGGGAGAAATAAACAGCACGAAAAGTTGTGAACACATCTGCATGAAATAAAAAAATGATTAATATAGACACAGAGAAGGAAAACACTAGACGTTAATCATACACTCCTAGATGTAAACGTCCAGAACACACCAACACAAGAACGTAACGTTCAGATCACGTCTGCATGCAAATTTAATATAAAATATTGAGCTTTGTAACTTGTATAACTAAGCCTAACGTTATAATTTAGGCTTAGTCCTATCAATAATAATAAGTATTGCTAAGCCTAACATTACAATTTAGGCTTAGTCGTGTACAATGTTGAAATATTGCTAAACCTAACGTTACAATTTAGGTTTGGTTCTGTCTGCAATAACAAGTCTAAAACCGAAATACGAACTTTAGGTTTTAATGATAAATATAATACTTACCCACATCAAACTCCATGTATTGATTACGCCAGAATTTAGTGATAACAAAATAAATAAATAAATATTAATTTTTCATTTGTTATACTCATTTTACTTGGTGCTTGTATTTCTTAAATGTACTCGTAATTTAATGACGGTTGAGTATTAATTCTGTTATTAATCACTGCAAATTTACTTCTGAGGCTCAGAAATATACGCCTAAAATGCAGAAAATTAGGTTTTAATAATTCTTATAATATAAAACAAAATTGTTTATTTGTTTGGAATTAAGCACAAACGTTTAATTTCAAGTTTTATAGTAAAGAAAACAATGAAAATTACTATAATATAAATACAGAGGGAAAAAATGTTCTTAGGACAAGCTACGCTTCCATTACTATGGTCTTTAACTTAATACAGCGGAAACTCGTTTGCGCAAATGGCGAGCTTTTTATTATAAATTCCCTAATAATAGAACAAGTAATAGAACAAACAAAAACAATCTCTAAATTTTAGAGCTGAACGTTTTGGCAATCTTTGAAATATTTTCTTTGAAAAATAACGAAAGAAAAATAACAAAACAAACGTGAAAACCCCTACATTAGATACGTTTTTCAATCACAAGGACTTAACATTGAGGATTAGATTATATAGAACACAAAAATAAATAGTTGTAGAAAGCATAACAGATATCCATAAATTATCCGTCTTTGTGCGTATATCTCTATCTCTTTCTTTGTTTAATGGTTTACAGCATTAAATATTTTATTGAATTTGTTTCAAGGTTCGATAGGGTGTCTTACAATCACCTGTTTAATATTTGAAATGATTTTTAATTTTGTTGTATGTGGTTCCAGCATTTTCTTAAATAAGAAGTTATTATTATCTCTGTACGAAAATAAATTTAAAAAATTTTAATCGAGCTTAAAATAAATTTATTTTTCTAACGGGGCCCGGCATGGCCAAGCGTGTTAAAACGTGCTACTCGTAATTTGAGGGTCGCGGATTCGAATCCCCGTCACACCAAACATGCTCGCTCTTTCAGCCGTGGGAGCGTTATAATGTGACGTTCAGTCCCACTATTCGTTGGTAAAAGAGTAGCCCAAGAGTTGGCGGTGGGTGGTGATGACTAGCTGCCTTCCCTCTGGTCTTACACTACTAAATTAGGGACGGATAGAGCAGATCGCCCTCGAATAGGTTTCCGCGAAATTCAAAACAAACATATCCAAAAAAATAGACCAATACGCATTCGCATTGTAAGTGCAAGGAGGCAAAATAAGAAATTTAACCAACAAACACAAGAGCAGCCAATATTTATAACACTATGCAACACAATGTTTATTATAACACATGTAACACAATGTTTACTACTTCTTGTTCCTGGGCAGAAAGTGTTATTTCCCAATTGCTTATGCCTAAAGTAAATGGAAAAGACCTATATCTCTCTTAAAACTTTGCTTTTGTGATCTGGGAGCGTATAACAAACACATGATGGGAGACTATATTTGGTGGCTGATACGTGAAAGTGATTTACATTATAGTCGCAAAAATCGAAAAACTACTCACTTCTAAACATTTTTGTATAACTTTAGTATAAATACATGTAAATTTTGCTTCATATGTTGTTTTATTCAAACCTCATGCAAATGAAAATGTACAAATTTGTCCGTTTTTACATAGAAAATAGGTTAATTTCTAAATTTCATTGTCCAGGTCACAAAAGCAAAGTTTGAAGGGAATAATGGTCATTTTTACAACATAAGCAATTAAGAAATAACACATACTATCCAGGAACAAAACTTGTGTTACATAGTGTAATGTTCTATATATAAGTTCGTTATCGTGAATAGTAGATAGCCATAGAGTAGCTTTGCGCGAAATTCAAACCAAACCAAATGGTTAATTTATTTAATGCAACTTGAAATTATAGTTATTAAAAAATACTTGTTTAAAGTTTCTGTCGAATTTTAAAAAAAGACATTTTATTTGAGTATATAAATAAGACATATATGAGATTCAGGGTTAACAGAAACGTATACTCTGGTACTTACAGATGAGTGAGATGACCGTGGATTTGTCATCTTGAGTTTATAACCAACTGTTAGACACTTTGCTGCACGCGAAGTTAAGTCGTGCATTTCGGTGAGTCGGTAGGACATAATACAGTGCATTAAAACTTCGTATAAAACATATCTCGCCTGTGGAGAGTTTTCTTCGCAGATCACGAAGCGTTAACTAGACATTGATTTGACTAATTCAGTCTTTCATTAAGCTGCAACTCACATGAAACAAGAAATGTTCTCGAGCACTTACTTTATGAGTTCGTGTTAAATGTCTTCCGCTAGACGCATAAAGTGTGAATGATGAACACGTGGTCTAGTGAGGACCTTGTCAAGTGTTTTAAGTGTAAGAATGACACGAATTGTTTTAAGATATCCTAGTTTAAAGTTTCTCATCCATCACTCAGTATCTGAAACAAAGATTGTTCTCTGACTGAAAAACAAGAGAATATACGCAACTGTCTGAACAGTAATAACGTTTCGGAGCGGGTCATCTAAAGATGTAACTGGCTAACTATTAATAAGGTTAAGAATTGGGTCATCTTCAGATGTAGTTGACTAAATATTAATAACGTTACGAAGCTCGAGAAGACCTGTAGTTATAAATATCCGAACATTAGTGATGTTTGGACTTGACGGAGGACCGATCAATGGAACACTCTGAACAGAATCGCTCATTTTGAAACACCAGAGGTCTGGTGAATTTAACAGTCTGGAAAGAAGTGCTATTTTAAAACAACGAAGGATTGGTGAATGGAACTGTTTGAGCAATATTATATTATAGAGAAACAAGGACTAGAGTCTGAACAGTACCATATGATAGAGAGAAGCACTAGAGTCTGAACAATACCATATGATAGAGACAAGCACTAGAGTCTGAAAAATACTATATGATAGAGAGACAAGCACTAGAATCTGAACAATACCATATGATAGAGAGACAAGGACTAGTGTCTGAACAATACTATATGATAGAGAGACAAGCACTAGAGTCTGAACAATACCATATGATAGAGAGACAAGGACTAGTGTCTGAACAATACCATATGATAGAGAGACAAGCACTAGAGTCTGAACAATACCATATGATAGAGAGACAAGCACTAGAGTCTGAAGAATACCATATGATGGAGAGACAAGCACTAGAGTCTGAACAATACTATATGATAGAGAGACAAGCACTAGAGTCTGAACAATACCATATGATAGAGAGAGACAAGCACTAGAGTCTGAAGAATACCATATAATAGAGAGACAAGCACTAGAGTCTGAACAATACTATATGATAGAGAGACAAGCACTAGAGTCTGAACAATACTATATGATAGAGATACAAGCACTAGAGTCTGAACAATACCATATGATAGAGACAAGCACTAGAGTCTGAACAATACTATATGATAGAGAGACAAGCACTAGAGTCTGAACAACACCATTTCACGTTTTCCTCAAGAAATTAAAACAAAAACATTCTAACGATTAGTGTTTTGCATCAAACCATTGACAACGAAATAAGTAAATTAATTTCCTTAGAGCCTTACAGTCTATATTGTAACATATTTAAAGACAATTTTAATACAATACATTACAAACATATTTAAAGAGTGCTTTAATACAATACATAATATAAACGTAGTTAAAGGTAACATTAACACAATGTACATTACAACGTATTTAAAAGCATCTTTAATACAATATATATTACAACAAATTTAAGGGTAACTTTAACACAATATACATTACAACGTATTTAAAGGCATCTTTAATACAATATATATTACAACAAATTTAAAGGCATCTTTAACACAATATACATTACAACGTATTTAAAGGTAACATTAACACAATATACATTACAACGTATTTAAAGGTATCTTTAATACAATATATATTACAACGTATTTAAAGGTATCTTTAATACAATATATATTACAACGTATTTAAAGGTAACCTGATATTGTAAAAGGACAAATCAATACATTCAGTGGTTGAACTACAAAGTGTAGTTTTTATCTTGTGTAGTTCTGGTCACAGTTTTATCTGGTGAAGTTCTGGTCACAGTTTTTATCTTGTGTAGTTCAGGTCACAGTTTTTATCTTGTGTAGTTCAGGTCACAGTTTTTAATCTTGTGTAGTTCTGGTCACAGTTTTTACCCTGTGTAGTTCTGGTCACAGTTTTTATCTTGTGTAGTTCAGGTCACAGTTTTTATCTTGTGTAGTTCTGGTCACAGTTTTTATCTTGTGTAGTTCTGCTTACAGTTTTTATCTTGTGTAGTTTAGGTCACAGTTTTTATCCTGTGTAGTTCAGGTCACAGTTTTTAATCTTGTGTAGTTCTGGTCACAGTTTTTACCCTGTGTAGTTCAGGTCACAGTTTTTAATCTTGTGTAGTTCTGGTCACAGTTTTTATCCTGTGTAGTTCAGGTCACAGTTTTTATCTTCTGTAGTTCAGGTCACAGTTTTTATCTTGTGTAGTTCTGGTCACAGTTTTTATCTTGTGTAGTTCCGGTCACAGTTTTTAATCTTGTGTAGTTCTGGTCACAGTTTTTATCCTGTGTAGTTCAGGTCACAGTTTTTATCTTCTGTAGTTCAGGTCACAGTTTTTATCTTGTGTAGTTCAGGTCACAGTTTTTATCTTGTGTAGTTCAGGTCACAGTTTTTAATCTTGTGTAGTTCTGGTCACAGTTTTTACCCTGTGTAGTTCTGGTCACAGTTTTTTATCTTGTGTAGTTCAGGTCACAGTTTTTTATCTTGTGTAGTTCTGGTCACAGTTTTTTTTATCTTGTGTAGTTCTGCTTACAGTTTTTATCTCCTGTGTAGTTCAGGTCACAGTTTTTTTATCCTGTGTAGTTCAGGTCACAGTTTTTAATCTTGTGTAGTTCTGGTCACAGTTTTTACCCTGTGTAGTTCAGGTTACAGTTTTTATCTTGTGTAGTTCAGGTCACAGTTTTTAATCTTGTGTAGTTCTGGTCACAGTTTTTACCCTGTGTAGTTCAGGTTACAGTTTTTATCCTGTGTAATTCTGGTCACAGATTTTATCCTGTGTAGTTCTGGTCACAGTTTTTAATCTTGTGTAGTTCTGGTCACAGTTTTTATCCTGTGTAGTTCAGGTCACAGTTTTTATCTTGTGTAGTTCTGGTCACAGTTTTTATCTTGTGTAGTTCCGGTCACAGTTTTTAATCTTGTGTAGTTCTGGTCACAGTTTTTATCCTGTGTAGTTCAGGTCACAGTTTTTATCTTCTGTAGTTCAGGTCACAGTTTTTATCTTGTGAAGTTCTGGTCACAGTTTTTATTTTGTGTAGTTCAGGTCACAGTTTTTATCCTGTGTAGTTCAGGTTACAGTTTTTATCTTGTGTAGTTCAGGTTACAGTTTTTATCTTGTGTAGTTCTGGTCACAGTTTTTATCCTGTGTAGTTCTGGTCACAGTTTTTATCTTGTGTAGTTCTGCTTACAGTTTTTATCTTGTGTAGTTCAAGTCACAGTTTTTATCCTGTGTAGTTCAGGTCACAGTTTTTAATCTTGTGTAGTTCTGGTCACAGCTTTTATCTTGTGTAGTTCAGGTCACAGTTTTTATCTTGTGTAGTTCAGGTTCACAGTTTTTATCTTGTGTAGTTCTGGTCACAGTTTTTATCTTGTGTAGTTCAGGTTCACAGTTTTTATACTATGTGGTTCAGGTCACAGTGTTTATCTTGTGTAGTTCAAGTCACAGTTTTTATCCTGTGTAGTTCTGGTCACAGTTTTTATCTTGTGTAGTTCTGGTCACAGTTTATATCTTGTGTAGTTCTGGTCACAGTTTTTATCCTGTGTAGTTCTGGTCACAGTTTTTATCTTGTGTAGTTCTGGTCACAGTTTTTATCTTGTGTAGTTCAGGTTACAGTTTTTATCTTGTGTAGTTCTGGTCACAGTTTTTATCCTGTGTAGTTCTGGTCACAGTTTTTATCTTGTGTAGTTCTGCTTACAGTTTTTATCTTGTGTAGTTCAAGTCACAGTTTTTATCCTGTGTAGTTCAGGTCACAGTTTTTAATCTTGTGTAGTTCTGGTCACAGTTTTTATCTTGTGTAGTTCAGGTCACAGTTTTTATCTTGTGTAGTTCAGGTTCACAGTTTTTATCTTGTGTAGTTCTGGTCACAGTTTTTATCTTGTGTAGTTCAGGTTCACAGTTTTTATACTGTGTAGTTCAGGTCACAGTTTTTATCTTGTGTAGTTCTGGTCACAGTTTTTAATCTTGTGTAGTTCTGGTCACAGTTTTTATCTTGTGTGGTTCAGGTCACAGTTTTTATCCTGTGTAGTTCAGGTCACAGTTTTTATCCTGTGTAGTTCAGGTCACAGTTTTTATACTGTGTAGTTCTGGTCACAGTTTTTATACTGTGTGGTTCAGGTCACAGTGTTTATCTTGTGTAGTTCTGGTCACAGTTTTTATCCTGTGTAGTTCAGGTCACAGTTTTTATTTTGTGTAGTTCTGGTCACAGTTTTTATACTGTGTGGTTCAGGTCACAGTTTTTATCTTGTGTGGTTCAGGTCACAGTTTTTATCTTGTGTAGTTCTGGTCACAGTTTTTATACTGTGTGGTTCAGGTCACAGTTTTTATCTTGTATAGTTCAGGTCACAGTTTTTATCTTGTGTAGTTCTGGTCACAGTTTTTATCCCGTGTAGTTCAGGTCACAGTTTTTATCTTGTGTAGTTCTGGTCACAGTTTTTGTCATTGTGTAGTTCAGGTCACAGTTTTTATCTTGTGTAGTTCTGGTCACAGTTTATATCCTGTGGGTTGCTATTCGTAGTTTTAACTCGTGAATTGTTATTCGTTGTTTATAATACACAAAAACTGCCACTTAACATAAGATGTTGACGATTTCGTCACTTAGATGCTGCCCTTTGAGAGGCTATCGGCAAAAATGATTCTCTGAAACAGATGTGGCCATGCTAGGGAATCTGTGCTTTGAATTATCATATTAGGATACTATTATTTCCTAAAAGTGTATTTTTGAACCATCTGGTATTTTTAAAGTTATTGACAGAGTACACAACACAGTATAATACCATTATGTTCATGTTTACATCGCTGTTGGTCAGAATGCTTTCAAACTTACATTCCGTCGATTTGTAAAACGTCACCCTGAGATAGATAATATTTTAAAAATGAACATAAACTGACTACATGAAGTGTTCTATTTACTTCAGGTTTATAAGTTCGACAGTAAGAAGTAATCAGTTTTACTAAGCCTCCATTGGCTGGTTGAAGCAAAACATTTTAGTAAGCCCTCTTCTCTGGCTAGCTGAAGTAGTAATCATTCTAGGAATATCCAGCCCCAGTGGCTTTAGTAAGCCTATTTAATCGCAATAGTTGTAGTAATCATTTTACTAAGACACTAGCGGCTGTACTAAACCCACATTTGCTGGTTGAAGTAATAATCATTTTACTAATCTCCAGCCCAGTGGCTTTAGTAAGCCTATCCAACCGCAATAGTTGTATTAGTCATTTTAGTAAGCCCCAGTAACTGTAATAATTATTTTAGAAAGACACCAGCCGCTGTAGTAATCATTTTAGTAAACCGTGAAGTGGCTGAAGTAGTGATTTTAGTAAGCTCCTAGTGATTGTAATAATTATGTTTAGTAAGCCTCTAGTGGATGTAATAATTATGTTTAGTAAGCTCCCAGTGGTTATTGTAATTATTTTACTAAGCCCCACGTTTTTATAATAATAATTTTTAGTAAGCCCCTAGTGGATATAGTAATTATTTTACTGAGCCTTTACTGGTTATAGTAATTATTTTACTAAGCCTATAGTGGTTATAGTAATTATTTTTAGTAAGCCCGTAGTGGGTATAGTAATTATTTTACTGAGCCTCTAGTGGTTATTGTAATTATTTTACTAAGCCCCAAGTGGTTATAATAGTTATTTTTAGTAAGCCCCTAGTGGTTATAGTAATTATTTTACTAGGCCTTTAGTGATTGTAGTAATTATTTTTAGTAAGCCCCTAGTGGTTGTAGTAATAATTTTACTAAGCCCCTAGTGGTTATAGTAATTATTTTTAGTAAGTTCCCAGTGACTGTAGTAATAATTTTACCTAGCCTCTAGGGCCTGGCATGGCCGAGCGCGTAAGGCGTGCGACTCGTAATCCGAGGGTCGCGGGTTCGCGCCCGCGTCGCGCTAAACATGCTCGCCCTCCCAGCCGTGGGGGTGTATAATGTGACGGTCAATCCCACTATTCGTTGGTAAAAGAGTAGCCCAAGAGTTGGCGGTGGGGGGTGATGACTAGCTGCCTTCCCTCTAGTCTTACACTGCTAAATTAGGGACGGCTAGCACAGATAGCCCTTGAGTAGCTTTGTGCGAAATTCCAAAAAAACAAACAAAACCTAGCCACTAGTGACTGTAGTAATAATTTTACCTAGCCTATAGTGGTTGTAGTAATAATTTTTACTAAGCCTATAGTGGTTATAGTAATAATTTTACCTAGCCTCTAGTGACTGTAGTAATAATTTTACCTAGCCTCTAGTGACTGTAGTAATAATTTTACCTAGCCTCTAGTGGTTGTAGTAATAATTTTTACTAAGCCTATAGTGGTTATAGTAATAATTTTACCTAGCCTCTAGTGACTGTAGTAATAATTTTACCTAGCCTCTAGTGACTGTAGTAATAATTTTACCTAGCCTCTAGTGGTTATAGTAATAATTTTTAGTAAGCCCCTAGTGGTTGTAGTAATAATTTTACTAAGCCCCTAATGGTTATAGTAATTATTTTACTAAGCCCCTGGTGGTTATAGTAGTTATTTTACTAAGCCTATAGTGGTTATAGTAATTATTTTTAGTAAGCCCGTAGTGGGTATAGTAATTATTTTACTGAGCCCCTGGTGGTTAGAGTAGTTATTTTTAGCAAGTTCCCAGTGACTGTCGTAATAATTTTACCTGGCCTCTAGTGGTTATAGTAATAATTTTTAGTAACCTCTCCTAACCCAGTGGTTTAGTGATACGTCCTAAATCTCACGACCCTTAAAACCTGGTTTAGATGCCTATTGTTGGTACAGCAGAGGTAGCTCGTTGTGTAGGTTATAGCTGGTACAGTATAGGTAGCTCGGTGTGTAGGTTATAGATGGTACAGTATAGGTAGCTCGGTGTGTAGGTTATAGCTGGTACAGTATAGGTAGCTCGGTGTGTAGGTTATAATTGGTACACTATAGGTAGCTCGGTGTGTAAGTTATAATTGGTACAGTATAGGTAGCTCGTTGTGTAAGTTATAATTGATACAGTATAGGTAGCTCGTTGTGTAGGTTATAGTTGATACAGTATGGGTAGCTCGGTGTGTAGGTTATAGTTGGTATAGTATAGCTAGCTCGGTGTGTAGGTTATAGTTGGTACAGTATAGGTAGCTCGTTGTGTAAGTTATAGTTGGTACAGTATAGGTAGCTCGTTGTGTAGGGTATAGTTGATATAGTATAGGTAGCTCGTTGTGTAAGTTATAGTTGGTACAATATAGGTAGCTCGTTGTGTAGGTTATAGTTGATACAGTATAGGTAGCTCGTTGTGTAGGTTATAGTTAGTACAGTATAGGTAGCTCGTTGTGTAGGTTAGTAGGTTATAGTTGATACAGTATAGGTAGCTCGTTGTGTAGGTTATAGTTGGTACAGTATAGGTAGCTCGTTGTGTAGGTTATAGTTGGTACAGTATAGGTAGCTCGTTGTGTAGGTTATAGTTGATACAGTATAGGTAGCTCGTTGTGTAGGTTATAGTTGATACAGTATAGGTAGCTCGTTGTTGTAGGTTATAGTTAGTACAGTATAGGTAGCTCGTTATTGTAGGTTATAGTTGATACAGTATAGGTAGCTCGTTGTGTAGGTTATAATTGGTACACTATATGTAGCTCGTTGTGTAGGTTATAGTTGGTACAGTATAGGTAGCTCGTTGTGTAGGTTATAGTTGGTACAGTATAGGTAGCTCGTTGTGTAGGTTATAGTTGATACAGTATAGGTAGCTCGTTGTGTAGGTTATAGTTGATACAGTATAGGTAGCTCGTTGTGTAGGTTATAATTGGTACACTATATGTAGCTCGTTGTGTAGGTTATAGTTGGTACAGTATAGGTAGCTCGTTGTGTAGGTTATAGTTAGTACAGTATAGGTAGCTCGTTGTGTAGGTTATAGTTGATACAGTAAGGGTAGCTCGTTGTGTAGGTTATAGTTAGTACAATATAGGTTGCTCGTTGTGTAGGTTATAGTTGGTACAATATAGGTAGCTCGGTCTGTAGGTTATAGTTGGTACAGTATAGGTAGCTCGTTGTGTAGGTTATAGTTGGTAAAATATAGGTAGCTCGGTCTGTAGGTTATAGTTATTACAGTATAGGTAGCTCGTTGTGTAGGTTATAGTTGATACAGTATAGGTAGCTCGGTCTGTAGGTTATAGTTTGGTACAGTATAGGTAGCTCGGTGTGAAGGTTACAGTTGGTACAATATAGGTAGCTCGTTGTGAAGGTTATAGTTGATACAGTATAGGTAGCTCGTTGTGTAGGTTATAGTTGGTACAGTATAGGTAGCTCGTTGTGTAGGTTATAGTTGATACAGTATAGGTAGCTCGTTTGTAGGTTATAGTTGGTACAGTATAGGTAGCTCGGTGTGAAGGTTACAGTTGGTACAATATAGGTAGCTCGTTGTGTAGGTTATAGTTGATACAGTATAGGTAGCTCGTTGTGTAGGTTATAGTTGATACAGTATAGGTAGCTCGTTGTGTAGGTTATAGTTGATACAGTAAGGGTAGCTCGTTGTGTAGGTTATAGTTAGTACAATATAGGTTGCTCGTTGTGTAGGTTATAGTTGGTACAATATAGGTAGCTCGGTCTGTAGGTTATAGTTGGTACAGTATAGGTAGCTCGTTGTGTAGGTTATAGTTGGTAAAATATAGGTAGCTCGGTCTGTAGGTTATAGTTGGTACAGTATAGGTAGCTCGTTGTGTAGGTTATAGTTGATACAGTATAGGTAGCTCGTTGTGTAGGTTATAGTTGATACAGTATAGGTAGCTCGTTGTGTAGGTTATAATTGGTACACTATATGTAGCTCGTTGTGTAGGTTATAGTTGGTACAGTATAGGTAGCTCGTTGTGTAGGTTATAGTTGGTACAGTATAGGTAGCTCGGTGTGAAGGTTATAGTTAGTACAGTATAGGTAGCTCGTTGTGTAGGTTATAGTTAGTACAGTATAGGTAGCTCGTTGTGTAGGTTATAGTTGATACAGTATAGGTAGCTCGTTGTGTAGGTTATAGTTGGTACAGTATAGGTAGCAGCTCGTTGTGTAGGTTATAGTTATTACAGTATTATAGGTAGCTCGTTGTGTAGGTTATAGTTGATACAGTATAGGTAGCTCGTTGTGTAGGTTATAGTTGATACAGTATAGGTAGCTCGGTGTGAAGGTTACAGTTGATACAGTATAGGTAGCTCGGTGTGAAGGTTACAGTTGATACAGTATAGGTAGCTCGTTGTGTAGGTTATAGTTGATACAGTATAGGTAGCTCGTTGTGTAGGTTATAGTTGATACAGTATAGGTAGCTCGTATTGTAGGTTATAGTTGGTACAGTATAGGTAGCTTGTTATGTAGGTTATAGTTGGTACAGTATAGGTAGCTCTTTGTGTAGGTTACAGTTGGTACAGTATAGGTAGCTCGTTGTGTAGGTTATAGTTGATACAGTATAGGTAGATCGGTGTGTAAGTTATAGTTGGTACAGTATAGGTAGCTCGTTGTGTGCAGGTTATAGTTGGTACAGTATAGGTAGCTCGTTGTGTAGGTTATAGTTGATACAGTATAGGTAGCTCGTTGTGTAGGTTATAGTTGGTACAGAATAGGTAGCTCGTTGTGTAGGTTATAGTTGATACAGTATAGGTAGCTCGGTGTGTAAGTTATAGTTGGTACAGTATAGGTAGCTCGTTGTGTAGGTTATAGTTGATACAGTATAGGTAGCTCGTTGTGTAGGTTATAGTTGATACAGTATAGGTAGCTCGGTGTGTAAGTTATAGTTGGTACAGTATAGGTAGCTCGTTGTGTAGGTTATAGTTGGTACAGTATAGGTAGCTCGTTGTGTAGGTTATAGTTGGTACAGTATAGGTAGCTCGGTGTGTAGGTTATAGTTGATACAGTATAGGTAGCTCGGTGTGTAGGTTATAGTTGGTACAGTATAGGTAGCTCGGTGTGTAGGTTATAGTTGGTACAGTATAGGTAGCTCGTTGTGTAGGTTATAGTTGGTACAGTATAGGTAGCTCGTTGTGTAGGTTATAGTTGGTACAGTATAGGTAGCTCGTTGTGTAGGTTATAGTTGGTACAGTATAGGTAGCTCGTTGTGCCAGGTTATAGTTGGTACAGTATAGGTAGCTCGTTGTGTAGGTTATAGTTGGTACAGTATAGGTTGCTCGTTGTGTAGGTTATAGTTGGTACAATATAGGTAGCTCGGTCTGTAGGTTATAGTTGGTACAGTATAGGTAGCTCGGTGTGTAGGTTATAGTTGGTAAAATATAGGTAGCTCGGTCTGTAGGTTATAGTTGGTACAGTATAGGTAGCTCGTTGTGCAGGTTATAGCTGGTAAAATATAGGTAGCTCGGTCTGTAGGTTATAGTTGGTACAGTATAGGTAGCTCGTTGTGTAGGTTATAGTTGGTAAAATATAGGTAGCTCGGTCTCTAGGTTATAGTTGGTACAGTATAGGTAGCTCGTTGTGTAGGTTATAGTTGATACAGTATAGGTAGCTCGTTGTGTAGGTTATAGTTGATACAGTATAGGTAGCTCGGTGTGTAAGTTATAGTTGGTACAGTATAGGTAGCTCGTTGTGTAGGTTATAGTTGGTACAGTATAGGTAGCTCTTTGTGTAGGTTATAGTTGGTACAGTATAGGTAGCTCGGTGTGTAGGTTATAGTTGATACAGTATAGGTAGCTCGGTGTGTAGGTTATAGTTGGTACAGTATAGGTAGCTCGGTGTGTAGGTTATAGTTGGTACAGTATAGGTAGCTCGTTGTGTAGGTTATAGTTGGTACAGTATAGGTAGCTCGTTGTGTAGGTTATAGTTGGTACAGTATAGGTAGCTCGTTGTGTAGGTTATAGTTAGTACAGTATAGGTAGCTCGTTGTGTAGGTTATAGTTGATACAGTAAGGTAGCTCGTTGTGTAGGTTATAGTTAGTACAATATAGGTTGCTCGTTGTGTAGGTTATAGTTGGTACAATATAGGTAGCTCGGTCTGTAGGTTATAGTTGGTACAGTATAGGTAGCTCGTTGTGTAGGTTATAGTTGATACAGTATAGGTAGCTTGGTCTGTAGGTTATAGTTGGTACAGTATAGGTAGCTCGGTGTGAAGGTTACAGTTGGTACAATATAGGTAGCTCGTTGTGAAGGTTATAGTTGATACAGTATAGGTAGCTCGTTGTGTAGGTTATAGTTGGTACAGTATAGGTAGCTCGTTGTGTAGGTTATAGTTGATAGAGTATATAGGTAGCTCGTTGTGTAGGTTATAGTTGGTACAGGTATAGGTAGCTCGGTGTGAAGGTTACAGTTGGTACAATATAGGTAGCTCGTTGTGCAGGTTATAGTTGATACAGTATAGGTAGCTCGTCGTGTAGGTTATAGTTGATACAGTAAGGGTAGCTCGTTGTGTAGGTTATAGTTGGTACAGTATAGGTAGCTCGTTGTGTAGGTTATAGTTGGTACAGTATAGGTTGCTCATTGTGTAGGTTATAGTTGGTACAATATAGGTAGCTCGGTCTGTAGGTTGTAGTTGGTACAGTATAGGTAGCTCGGTGTGTAGGTTATAGTTGGTAAAATATAGGTAGCTCGGTCTGTAGGTTATAGTTGGTACAGTATAGGTAGCTCGTTGTGCAGGTTATAGCTGGTAAAATATAGGTAGCTCGGTCTGTAGGTTATAGTTGGTACAGTATAGGTAGCTCGTTGTGTAGGTTATAGTTGGTAAAATATAGGTAGCTCGGTCTGTAGGTTATAGTTGGTACAGTATAGGTAGCTCGTTGTGTAGGTTATAGTTGATACAGTATAGGTAGCTCGTTGTGTAGGTTATAGTTGATACAGTATAGGTAGCTCGGTGTGTAAGTTATAGTTGGTACAGTATAGGTAGCTCGTTGTGTAGGTTATAGTTGGTACAGTATAGGTAGCTCGGTGTGTAGGTTATAGTTGGTACAGTATAGGTAGCTCGGTGTGTAGGTTATAGTTGATACAGTATAGGTAGCTCGGTGTGTAGGTTATAGTTGGTACAGTATAGGTAGCTCGGTGTGTAGGTTATAGTTGGTACAGTATAGGTAGCTCGTTGTGTAGGTTATAGTTGGTACAGTATAGGTAGCTCGTTGTGTAGGTTATAGTTGGTACAGTATAGGTAGCTCGTTGTGTAGGTTATAGTTAGTACAGTATAGGTAGCTCGTTGTGTAGGTTATAGTTGATACAGTAAGGGTAGCTCGTTGTGTAGGTTATAGTTAGTACAATATAGGTTGCTCGTTGTGTAGGTTATAGTTGGTACAATGTAGGTAGCTCGGTCTGTAGGTTATAGTTGGTACAGTATAGGTAGCTCGTTGTGTAGGTTATAGTTGGTAAAATATAGGTAGCTCGGTCTGTAGGTTATAGTTATTACAGTATAGGTAGCTCGTTGTGTAGGTTATAGTTGATACAGTATAGGTAGCTCGGTCTGTAGGTTATAGTTGGTACAGTATGGGTAGCTCGGTGTGAAGGTTACAGTTGGTACAATATAGGTAGCTCGTTGTGAAGGTTATAGTTGATACAGTATAGGTAGCTCGTTGTGTAGGTTATAGTTGGTACAGTATAGGTAGCTCGTTGTGTAGGTTATAGTTGATACAGTATAGGTAGCTCGTTGTGTAGGTTATAGTTGGTACAGTATAGGTAGCTCGGTGTGAAGGTTACAGTTGGTACAATATAGGTAGCTCGTTGTGTAGGTTATAGTTGATACAGTATAGGTAGCTCGTTGTGTAGGTTATAGTTGATACAGTATAGGTAGCTCGTTGTGTAGGTTATAGTTGATACAGTAAGGGTAGCTCGTTGTGTAGGTTATAGTTAGTACAATATAGGTTGCTCGTTGTGTAGGTTATAGTTGGTACAATATAGGTAGCTCGGTCTGTAGGTTATAGTTGGTACAGTATAGGTAGCTCGTTGTGTAGGTTATAGTTGGTAAAATATAGGTAGCTCGGTCTGTAGGTTATAGTTGGTACAGTATAGGTAGCTCGTTGTGTAGGTTATAGTTGATACAGTATAGGTAGCTCGTTGTGTAGGTTATAGTTGATACAGTATAGGTAGCTCGTTGTGTAGGTTATAGTTGGTACAGTATAGGTAGCTCGGTGTGAAGGTTATAGTTAGTACAGTATAGGTAGCTCGTTGTGTAGGTTATAGTTAGTACAGTATAGGTAGCTTGTTGTGTAGGTTATAGTTGGTACAGTATAGGTAGCTCAGTGTGTAAGGTTATAGTTGGTACAATATAGGTAGCTCAGTCTGTAGGTTATAGTTGGTACAGTATAGGTAGCTCGGTGTGTAGGTTATAGTTGGTAAAATATAGGTAGCTCGGTCTGTAGGTTATAGTTGGTTACAGTATAGGTAGCTCGTTGTGCAGGTTATAGCTGGTAAAATATAGGTAGCTCAGTCTGTAGGTTATAGTTGGTACAGTATAGGTAGCTCGTTGTGTAGGTTATAGTTGGTAAAATATAGGTAGCTCGGTCTCTAGGTTATAGTTGGTACAGTATAGGTAGCTCGTTGTGTAGGTTATAGTTGATACAGTATAGGTAGCTCGGTGTGTAAGTTATAGTTGGTACATTATAGGTAGCTCGTTGTGTAGGTTATAGTTGGTACAGTATAGGTAGCTCGGTGTGTAGGTTATAGTTGGTACAGTATAGGTAGCTCGGTTGTGTAGGTTATAGTTGATACAGTATAGGTAGCTCGGTGTGTAGGTTATAGTTGGTACAGTATAGGTAGCTCGGTGTGTAGGTTATAGTTGGTACAGTATAGGTAGCTCGTTGTGTAGGTTATAGTTGGTACAGTATAGGTAGCTCGTTGTGTAGGTTATAGTTGGTACAGTATAGGTAGCTCGTTGTGTAGGTTATAGTTAGTACAGTATAGGTAGCTCGTTGTGTAGGTTATAGTTGATACAGTAAGGGTAGCTCGTTGTGTAGGTTATAGTTAGTACAATATAGGTTGCTCGTTGTGTAGGTTATAGTTGGTACAATATAGGTAGCTCGGTCTGTAGGTTATAGTTGGTACAGTATAGGTAGCTCGTTGTGTAGGTTATAGTTGATACAGTATAGGTAGCTTGGTCTGTAGGTTATAGTTGGTACAGTATAGGTAGCTCGGTGTGAAGGTTACAGTTGGTACAATATAGGTAGCTCGTTGTGAAGGTTATAGTTGATACAGTATAGGTAGCTCGTTGTGTAGGTTATAGTTGGTACAGTATAGGTAGCTCGTTGTGTAGGTTATAGTTGATAGAGTATAGGTAGCTCGTTGTGTAGGTTATAGTTGGTACAGTATAGGTAGCTCGGTGTGAAGGTTACAGTTGGTACAATATAGGTAGCTCGTTGTGTAGGTTATAGTTGATACAGTATAGGTAGCTCGTTGTGTAGGTTATAGTTGATACAGTAAGGGTAGCTCGTTGTGTAGGTTATAGTTGGTACAGTATAGGTAGCTCGTTGTGTAGGTTATAGTTGGTACAGTATAGGTTGCTCGTTGTGTAGGTTATAGTTGGTACAATATAGGTAGCTCGGTCTGTAGGTTGTAGTTGGTACAGTATAGGTAGCTCGGTGTGTAGGTTATAGTTGGTAAAATATAGGTAGCTCGGTCTGTAGGTTATAGTTGGTACAGTATAGGTAGCTCGTTGTGCAGGTTATAGCTGGTAAAATATAGGTAGCTCGGTCTGTAGGTTATAGTTGGTACAGTATAGGTAGCTCGTTGTGTAAGTTATAGTTAGTACAGTATAGGTAGCTCGTTGTGTAGGTTATAGTTGGTACAGTATAGGTAGCTCGTTGTGTAGGTTATAGTTGGTACAGTAAGGGTAGCTCGTTGTGTAGGTTATAGTTAGTACAATATAGGTTGCTCGTTGTGTAGGTTATAGTTGGTACAGTATAGGTAGCTCGTTGTGTAGGTTATATTTGGTACAGTATAGGTAGCTCGGTGTGAAGGTTACAGTTGGTACAATATAGGTAGCTCGTTGTGTAGGTTATAGTTGATACAGTATAGGTAGCTCGTTGTGTAGGTTATAGTTAATTTTAGTATAGGTAGCTCGTTGTGTAAGTTATAGTTAGTACAGTATAGGTAGCTCGTTGTGTAGGTTATAGTTGGTACAGTATAGGTAGCTCGTTGTGTAGGTTATAGTTGGTACAGTAAGGGTAGCTCGTTGTGTAGGTTATAGTTAGTACAATATAGGTTGCTCGTTGTGCAGGTTATAGTTGGTACAGTATAGGTAGCTCGGTGTGTAGGTTATTGTTGGTACACAGTATAGGTAGCTCGTTGTGTAGGTTATAGTTGGTACAGTATAGGTAGCTCGTTGTGTAGGTTATAGTTGATACAGTAAGGGTAGCTCGTTGTGTAGGTTATAGTTAGTACAATATAGGTTGCTCGTTGTGTAGGTTATAGTTGGTACAGTATAGGTAGCTCGTTGTGTAGGCTATAGTTGGTACAGTATAGGTAGCTCATTGTGTAGGTTATAGTTGGTACAGTATAGGTAGCTCGTTGTGTAGGTTATAGTTGGTACAGTATAGGTAGCTCGTTGTGTAGGTTATAGTTGGTACAGTAAGGGTAGCTCGTTGTGTAGGTTATAGTTAGTACAATATAGGTTGCTCGTTGTGTAGGTTATAGTTGGTACAGTATAGGTAGCTCGGTGTGTAGGTTATAGTTGGTACAGTATAGGTAGCTCGTTGTGTAGGTTATAGTTGGTACAGTATAGGTAGCTCGTTGTGTAGGTTATAGTTGATACAGTAAGGGTAGCTCGTTGTGTAGGTTATAGTTAGTACAATATAGGTTGCTCGTTGTGTAGGTTATAGTTGGTACAGTATAGGTAGCTCGTTGTGTAGGCTATAGTTGGTACAGTATAGGTAGCTCGTTGTGTAGGTTATAGTTGGTACAGTATAGGTAGCTCGGTGTGTAGGTTATAGTTGGTACAGTATAGGTAGCTCGTTGTGTAGGTTATAGTTGGTACAGTATAGGTAGCTCGTTGTGTAGGTTATAGTTGGTACAGTATAGGTAGCTCGTTGTGTAGGTTATAGTTGGTACAGTATGGGTAGCTCGTTGTGTAGGTTATAGTTGGTACAGTATGGGTAGCTCGTTGTGTAGGTTATAGTTGGTACAGTATAGGTAGCTCGTTGTGTAGGTTATAGTTGGTACAGTATAGGTAGCTCGTTGTGTAGGTTATAGTTGGTACAGTATAGGTAGCTCGGTGTGTAGGTTATAGTTGGTACAGTATAGGTAGCTCGTTGTGTAGGTTATAGTTGATACAGTATAGGTAGCTCATTGTGTAGGTTATAGTTGATACAGTATAGGTAGCTCGTTGTGTAGGTTATAGTTGGTACAGTATAGGTAGCTCGTTGTGTAGGCTATAGTTGGTACAGTATAGGTAGCTCGTTGTGTAGGTTATACTTGTCATGTTAAGTTAGAGTAACTTGGATAAAGCCAAGAATATATTTGTTAAACATTTGAAGAAAAAATTACTTGATTGAATAACTCTGTAGAGATGGAATTTATTTTATTATAAAATTTACAAACACTGAGATTTTCGAAACACTACATATGAATCTTTGTAGCTGTATGTGTCTGTCGAATATTCACCTCGACCTCGCTTGGCAATGTTGATTAACCTAATGTATATTTTAGAGACTGAAACCAAACATTAAGTTTCGACATATTCATTGTGTAAATAAAGCTCCGAATTTGTTATATCTACATCTCCCAAGTCCATATTTCTACAGCAAACGTTTGATGTGTTGGGTTTTTTTTTTAGCGACGTGATCTCGGACTTCATTTATTGATCTTTAAGAAGTGAGTCAGAAAGATGGCGAGATAGATTGGGAGAGAGAACACCATACAAACACGCCTGCATTCAACTTGACTTACCCTGTTAAGCCTTCTGTGATTTTCTATCTAGCCACTCATTGAAACTTCGACGTTTGAAGAAAGAGATAAAGATACGTTTATTCTCATTTATAATGTATATGTGTACATATCTGCAACATTTTGTTATTTGCTCCATGGTGAAGAATTTATGGAAACAGTATACAGTAAATCACCTTAATATTTCATTTATGCTTTATTAAATTCCGTTATTTTGTTGTCCTTTAAAGTTCTAAAGTTTTAGTTAATTATGACCATTAAGACATGAATATAAGAACTAGCTTCCTGAAATTTGATGTTCAGTTACAGTTTGTTATTCTTTGAAAATACACAACCGTAATATAAGTTAACCTGTTCACTGCCAAGTATTTCAGCTGCTACAGTACAACTGTAATGCTTCTTCATTTTGTAACTTTTTCGTGACGCCATTTTGGATCAAAAGTGAAACAATTTGTAAGTAGGTCAAATGCATGTATAATGCTGACATCTATCGTTGAAGTTAGATATTATTGAGAACGAATTAACTCGTCTGTGGCACTGTGTTACCGATCGGCTTGAACGAGTTATCTCGTCTACGGCACCGAACAGGTTAAAATAGAACAGTTACAATAGGAGTAGGTTCGTAGCAATAAAACTAATGCAGGTTATCATAAAATTGTTTGTTTTGAATTTCACGCAAAGCTACACGAGGGCTATCTGTGCTAGTCGTCCTTATTTAGCAGTGTAAGACTAGAGGAAATGCAGCTAGTCATCACCACCCACCGCCAACTCTTGGGCTACTCTTTAACCAACGAATAGCAGGATTGACCATTACTTTTCAACGCCCGTACAGCTGAAAGGGCGAGTATGTTTGATGTGCTGGGGTTTCGAACCACTGACTGTCAGGTTATGAGTGAAGTGTCCCCTAACCACCTGGCAATACCGAGCTATCGCCTAAATAACAGAGTAATTCTAATAAAACTAATATAGCAGTAAGTTGGAAATAGAGGTATAAGAGAAACAAGAGGTAGTGTCACAGATACAGAGTGTGAGGGAATATTTTCTGGTATTGACAAAATAATAATATACTGTTTAAAGCAAGGAACTGAACTGGTGATTTTTCTCAAATAAAACAAGTAACTGATGGTTTCTTCTCGATATATTACTATACGTGACAACTTTAATATACATATATACGTGACAACTTTAATATTTTTATATACGTTACAACATTAATGTTTTATATACGTGACGACTTTAATGTTTTACATACGTGACAACTTTAAAATCTTTATACACGTGAGACAACTTTAATATATTTCTATACGTGAAACAACTTTAATATCTTTATATACGTGAGACAACTTTAATATCTTTACATACATGACAACTTTAATATCTTTACATACGTGACAACTTGACAAATATATTTACATACGTGACAAATTTAATATCTTTACATACGTGATTACTTTAATATCTTTACATACGTGACTACTTTAATATCTTTACATACGTGATAACTTTAATATCTTTATATACGTGACAACTTTAATATCGTTACATACGTGACTACTTTAATATTTTAAATACGTGACAACTTTAATATCTTTATATGTGTGATGATGTTTTTGAGGTTCCAGACCAAATTATTAAAATCACACAGAAGACATTTTCTACGCATGCTTGAAACCACGTCAGATTACTAGTATTTTACTGTCTTCTTAACAGCTTCCTTTAACACTGTGTGGTAAAGTTTCATCTTGATGAGTCGGTTTTCAATTAACAAAAGAAAAGTAACTGTTTTGATTTATCTTGTAAGAGTTACTGATTAATGAAAGCAGGAATAATACGCACCGACCACGATCCTGTTTCTGATAACATATAACATTGTATCTGATAAGTATTTTTTGCTATATCCAGTATGATTATGGTCGAAACTTCGAAATGTGTGGAGACTGAGCTAAGTTTTGAAAACAAATTGGTTTCGTCTAATGTTTCTCTAAACAAACGTATTGTTACCAGAGTTTTCTGTAGGAGTAGATTCGTAGTAGTGACCCGGCATGGCCAGGTGGGTTAAGGCATTCGACTCGTAATCTGAAGGTCGCGGGTTTGAATCCCCGTCACTTCAACATGCTTTCAGCCATTAAAGCGTTATAATGTGACGGTCATTCCCACTGTTCGTTAACAAAGAGTAGCTCAAGAGTTGGCGGTGGGTGGTGATGACTAGCTGCCTTCCTTCTAGTTTTACACTGCAAAATTAGGGACGGCTAGCGCATATAGCTCTCGTGTAGCTTTGTGCGAAATTCAAAACAAACACAAGACACGTAGTAATGAAACTAATATAAATTGTCACAGACCAGTCACGTATGTTCCATAAACTAATGGGACTATTACGGATGATTGCATACCATGGCAATAATTCACAAGTTGTACACTTGAAGCTGTGTAGCTATTGCTAAAATATTAACAACGCATTTCCTGAGTATATGAATTTGCGTTTCGCATTGTGATAATATTTAATATCATACGAATCACGTCAGATGCACGCTGAACAAAAAAAATTTAGAAACGTTTTCTTCGACTGTAGATTGTAGATACACTTCTAGAATTTAAATTTAGTTATCACGGAATAGTCACGTATAGGAACAGGTTGGTAGCAATAAAATTCATATTATAGTATTTCGCATCATTTTTACATCTCACCGTTTCACTTTTAGATCTTACTGTTTTTCTTACAAATATGTGCTTTTCGCTTTTAAAGTATTCATTTTATCGCGACAATTCTCTACATCATGCGTTCTGTATCACTGTTAACCGTGAACTTTTATCATTCGAACCTTCCCGCTTCATATAAAACATTTAATATTTACTTTCATAGTTCTTTATTAATTATAAGTGTGTCAAGCGTGTTAAAGTGTGCGACTCGTGATCTGAGGGTCGCGGGTTCGCATCCCCGTTGCGCCAAACATGCTCGCCCTTTCAGCCGTGGGGGCGTTATAATGTGACGGTCAATCCCACTATTCGTTGGTAAAAGAGTGGCCCAAGAGTTGGCGGTGAGTGGTGATGACTAGCTACCTTCCCTCTAGTCTTACATTGCTAAATTAGGGGTGGCTGGCACAAATAGCCCTCGAGTAGCTTTGTGTGAAATTCAAAAACAAACGAACAAATAATACCTATAGGGCTACGTGGTAGTACAATTAACTCACTATGAGCTACATTCGAGCACATCACTGACTTCCTGAAGGTGTAGGCCATAACTGTTTCACTAATCACTCAGTCTAACATCTCACCGCCAACCTGAAACTATGTTTGTGATAAATCAAAATTGTTCTTCTATAGAAAACGTCTGTTTCAATTATTATTGTGTAGTTAATGTCTATTTCAATTCCGTGTGGCGTAGAAGACGTTTAACATTGAAACACCTTCCAAAATACATTTCACGTTCTTAAAAACATAACGGAATTTTTAGAGTTAGATATCACCTTGTACTTAAGACCATATGCTTGACTTTCAATCACTAAACGTACTCTAAGTTTTCGTAAAAAATAACGCATAAAGCTGAAACATCTCGTACCTTTAGCGTGTTTGTTAATAAACATAACACTACGTAATGGACTATCTATGGTGTGTCCACCAGGAGACCTTCCGTCTAACTAAAGAGCTCATGATGTGAAGATAAAACCTGGATCAGTGTTATTAGGATATGTAAGTGACGTTTTACAAAGCAAGTTGCTATTGTTACTAATATTACGTAGAACTGTGGTTTCCATTTATATGTTGTTTTATAGTTAGATGAATAATAAAACCACAGTTGTGGATCTAAGTAATATATGCGGTAAATAATCATTTGTATTTCGAGATTTAAATATTCGTTATTACAGAGTACAACACGTACACACAAGGTGTTGAAGTAACTAATCTCCTCTTCCGAGTGGTCTTTTCCTTTCATTTTCCTTAACTTATTCAGACTCACGAGATCTCTAGACCTTGCCGACCATCATTCTCGTAATCCATGCGTCCGTGCATGGGGACTGCGTTGTTATCGACAGGCGGACAAGTGAAGGGTTGTTAGCGCCTTCAAGAGATCTTTTACCCTGTGAGGAACGAGTTAAAGACGTGACCGAGAACCTACTTCTCTCCGCTATCTATCTCGCCTGCAGGAGCGACTTCTCTCAACAAACTCTTAACGTCCTGGAATATCGAGGTTGGAGCTTTGAGAAATGAGCACGTTCAATGTCACTTACAATATTTTTTTCATCTTTAATCTTGAGTTATCGTAATGACCGAAAGGGGTCAAAGTTCCAGAGTAAAACATTCTCATGGAGACAAAAGTAAATATGTTAGTAGAATTTCTAGACACGACAAGAAAGAAACTTTTAATACATGAAGAAAAGTGAGCTGAAATGACACCAAATGTATAAGTGTAATTTAATGTAATAGTTTAACACTTGATGTCGTGTTTGCTTGCCTAGAATAAATAATACTACAAGCATGTTGCGTTAATTAATAGAGACTAAACAGTAAGTAATCAGTTTGTCTGACTTACCTTTAAAATATTCAGTTTCCACTTGTATTATTAAGCCTATTAAAACTACCAAACTCAGGTCTATGGTATCTTCAGTAACTTCGTCAATATCACGTCAATTACGGTGGATGACTTTCACTTTGGGATAACTGGAATATTTCCTGCATATGAAAAAAACAATTCTACGCGGACAAGTTTCACTTTCGTACCACTCTATTTACCGAAACGCCAATTGAAACGATTGATACTCATGTAAAACCAATTGAAACAATTACAACTACATGTAAAACCAATTGAAGCAATTACTACTACATATAAGAACATACTAAAACGATTACTACTACATGTAAAAACCAATTGAACGATACTACTACATGTAAAAACCAACTGAAACGATTACTAGTACATGTAAAACCCAATTTAAACATTTAATAGTCACTAACACTAAAGCCGATAAGAAATTCATTATAATTATTTCTGAATATAGATCTTCTAAAAAATTGTACATCAGAGAAACAATTAAAACATTCGCTGGGCAGCGAAGATATCAAATAAACACAATAAAACTAAAACAATGACATTCCTCGGGTAAAATCTATCAACAGATGTATGAATGTAGTGAAGGTAAGAGTTTTCCTTCTTGTTATAATAATGGGTCTTAAAGGACTAAATCTCCATAGCTTCCTGTCATTTCGATAACACCAAGATAGAAGCTTGCAGGGTGAGTCATTTATGGAGAAAAGAAGGAAGAGAATTATACTTTTGTTTTATCTTTGTTGTCAACAGTAACCGATGGACCAGAAAAGCTTCGCATTCCTCATCTTCCTGCGATATAATAACTCGAATCTCTTGCTGACTTCTTACGAAATATTTCACGATTCGGTGCACGTGTGTTAGGCCTTTCGCTCTCTTCTTATTAGACAAACAAAAAGCCAGTTTCGGGTTAGTTTCGTCTACACAAATATTTTTACTTAATAACAGGTTTCAAAGAAGAAGAAAAACGCAATTTTTAAATTAATTTAATTTTGATGTAAAATAATTCACTTTATCGAAGACAACTAGATTCACTGACATGTCATAGGTTATCAACTGTATTGATCTAAGTTTGCTGCTAATGGTTAATATTGTCTCACGAAAAAATTAGATAGTGCGTTGCTGAGTCACAAATTATTTTGTTTCTATTCACTTTAGCTTGTTTGTTTGTTTTGGAATTTCGCGCGAAGCTAGACGAGGGCTATCTGCGCTAGCTGTCCCTAATTTAGCAGTGAAAGACTAGAGGGAAGGCAGCCAGTTATCGCCGCCCACCACCAACTCTTAGGCTACTCTTTTACAAACGAATAGTTGGTAAAAGAATAGAATAATTAACCGTCACATTATAACGTACCCACGGCTGAAAGGGCGAGCATGTTTCATGTGAAGGGTATCCGAACCCGCGACCGTCGGATTACGAATCGAGTACCTTAACAACGTGGCCATGCCGGGTCAGCTTACTGCCAATGGTTAATCTAGTCTTTGAAAGATTGAAAACATGACCAAAAGACGTTGTTTGAAGAACTTTCCTTGAGCTGAATAATTTAAGTTACTCATTTTGACCAGCTGGTTTGGTTGGTTTGACCAGTCAGAGCTATTCAGACAATATTTTGCTCGTTACTGTAAAATGAAAACAATTCTCTGAATTGTAGAAAATTAATTCACAAAAATTATTGAGGCTGTTACAACTTTCATAAAAAAGTGTTTGTGTTTGTGAGAATGTGTTTGTGTTAAACAAACAAATAAAAATTAATAATCAGCTGTGGGAGCGTTATAATGTGACAGCCAATTCCATTACTTGTTGTTGAAAAGTAATTCAAGAATTGGCTGTAGGTGGCCATGACTAGCTGCCTTCCCTCGATGGAGGGCCCTGGCCTGGCCAGGTGGTTAAGGCACTCAACTCGTAATCCTAGGGTTGCGGGTTTGAATTTCCGTCACATCAAAACATGCTCGCCATTTTAGCCGTAGGGGCGTTATAATGTGACGGTAAATCCCACTATTCATTGATAACAGAGTAGCCCAAGAGTTGTCAGTGGGTGGTGATGACTAGCTGCCTTCTCTCTAGTTTTACACTGCTAAATTAGGGACGGCTAGCGCAGATAGCCCTCATGTAACTATGCTCGAAATTAAAAAGAAACCAAACCCTCAAAAGTCTTTCACTGCTAAGGTATGGATGTCTAGCCATCGTGTAGGGTTTACGCGAAATTCAAAACAAATGAAAAATGATATTTATATGTAAAGCATTGCAGTGAAGCTTCAAAAACATATGATCATTACTATGTCCATGCTCTGTCCAGTTGTTGTTGAATTTTTAAATACAAGATTATTGGAAGAGATTTGATGCGTGTTATTTGTTTGGTTGTCAATGTGAACCTGAGACACCTGATGCTGAGTTGCTACTCCAATGATAAGTTTGTCCTATAATCAAAGACCCTACTGATCTTCTTCTCCGGTTCTAGGGATAGAAATTATTGTTATTAGCAAACAAATAACCACAGATCCTCCATGTTTGAACAAATAAAGACATCTCTTATTAAATGGAATTATTACATCCAAAATAACTTATTTTGAAAAAAAAAAAAGTATTTTATATATACCGGTTCTTATTTCTTTCTGAAAGGTCCATTACAGTATTTACAAGGTCAATTACTTCCTTCTCAAGGTCCGTTATAGTCGTTTCAAGACCAATTACCTCCTTATCTCTGTCTTGGAATAGCAGTTTTATTGTATTATTCAAGGTAAATTACTTCCTTGCCAAGGTCCATTTCACTATTTTCAAGGTCAATTACATCCTTCTCAAGATCCATTACAGTCTTTTCAAGGTCATTTACTTCCTTCTCAAGGCACATTACAGTTTTTTCAAGGTCATTTACTTCTTTCTCAAGGCACATTACAGTCTTTTCAAGGTCATTTACTTCCTTCTCAAGATCCATTACAGTCTTTTCAAGGTCATTTACTTCTTTCTCAAGATCCATTATAGTCTTTTTAAAACCAATTACTTCCTTATCTCTGTCTTTGAATAGCAGTTTTCTTGGATTATTCAAGGTCAATTACTTCCTTGTCAAGGCCCATAACAGCTTTTCAAGGTCGATTACTTCTTTCTCAAGGTCTATTCCAGTCTTTCCAAGGTCAACTCTAATTAGTCTTTTTTTTGACCCACTAACAGTAATGTTGAGAAAATAAGTTGTTGACAGATTTTATGTTACGACCAAAGCTGGTATTGGTTAAAAATCTTAAGAGTTATTTTAATACTAGAATATTGCTTCAAATAGATATAGCATAGCGTTTTCCATAGGATAAGAAATCGTGGTGTGTATGCAAACTTCCAATGCTAGAAACCAAGTTTCGATACCCGTGGAGGGCAGAGAACAGATAGCCTACGGTGCTGAAAGGTTTGCGATGAAATACAAAGTAATGGACAAACGATAAGAAATCAAAGTAAGTCCAGGTTTGTGCTATAACCAGGATAAGTAGCCAGAACTGCTACATAAATGTTATCTTTCCTCTGACTTATTAAAGGGCACTTGGAATTATTTCTTAGCTGGCTGATTATTAATTCCTATCTATTTGTAAGATCAACTGGTTTACAAGGACGGTCGATTTTTTTAGTTATGTTTCCTCAGTCTTCGAATAATCTCTTTAACTGGTTATAAAATTATTATTTCGTTAGAAAACGAACACAATCTTTATAGCTATCACGTGTAACGTTAGAAGGAAAATTCCAAACCACATCTACGAGTTATATTATATTCACTGAACGATGCGGCTTTACTCGATAGATGGATCATGAAATATCTTATTTGTGTAGCATATGGGACAACAGCATTCGCTGTGTGCGATTTTCCTTCATGTAAACAAATTCGTCGCTCTAATGTGTAACCAAATAAAATTTAAAACATTTTTTTGTGAACCACCTAAAAAGGTATGCAGCGACGCTGTCTGGTATAAAAATAAAGTTGAGTGATTTTTTTGTATAGTCCATTACCGGTTCTGGCCAATCGTGTTAAGGCGTGCAACTTGTAATCTGAGGGTCGCGGGTTCGCATCCCCGTCGCGCCAAACATGCTCGCCCTTTCAGCCGTGGGGGCGTTATAATGTTACGGTTAATCCCACTATTCGTTGATAAAAGGGTAGCCCAAGCATTGGCGGTGGGTGGTGATGACTAGCTGCTTTCTCTCTAGTCTTACACTCCTAAATTAGGGACGGCTAGCGCAGATAACCCTCGTGTAGCTTTGCGTGAAATTCTGAAACAAACAAATTACCAGTTCATGATTTTAAAACACTCTTTTCTGAGACATTCACATTAAAATTTTTGTTTTACTTCAAGTAACAACGTGTTTCGGTTGTGTGGGATAATATTTGGGTGATCAGTTTCCCATGATAGAATACAACATATTTATTTTGTGAGGGTTAACTTTGTTTCCAAGCTAATTTTCAAAATCAACAACAAATAATTCCCATACAGCTGTATTAGAAATAAATTATTTTAGTCGAAAATACTACAAAGATTTGAACTGCATTTCTATTATAATAACATTCTACATTTGAGCTTTGACCCCTTCACTTATCACATCTTAGCTTAAGAATTTCATTTCAAATATATTTACGAGTTGCTTATAAAATGTGAGTTGATTTAAGAGACATAAACTGTACACAGTGTATTTACTGATATAGCTGACATGAAACGTATTTAGACTTGTGTATGTTGAATTATTTAACACAGTGTATTTACTGATATAGCTGACATGCAACGTGTTTAGATTTGTGTATGTTGAATTATTTAACACAGTGTATTTACTGATATAGCTGACATGAAACGTGTTTAGACTTGTGTATGTTGAATTATTTAACACAGTGTATTTACTGATATAGCTGACATGAAACGTGTTTAGACTTGTGTATGTTGAATTATTTAACACAGTGTATTTACTGATATTACGTGTTTAGATTTGTATATGTTGCTGTATTTACAGCTGACATGAAACGTGTTTAGATTTGTATATGTTGAATTATTTAACACACTGTATTTACTGATATAGCTGACATGAAACGTGTTTAGATTTGTGTATGTTGAATTATTTAACACACTGTATTTACTGATATAGCTGACATGAAACGTGTTTAGACTTTTGCATGTTGAATTATTTAACACAGTGTATTGACTGATATAGCCGAGGAATAAACAAAGTATGGTCAGCTTAATGAATTGTATCCCGCAGAATCCCAAAACAGTTTTTGGAGATTCAACCAATACGGTGTTATAAATTTTATAACTGCTATTATTTTGGTTGAAAATAAAATTATTTTGGGTAAAATACACGTGCTTTCTCTTTGTATATTTGATATATGAACACACGGTTTCATAGTGTATGATATTCGTCAAAAAACACAGAACAGGGGAAGCCTATATTTCTTTGATAAATAGAAACATAATGTGACATCGTTCCTTTGAAATGATGGGTGTTATACACCCATTCTTGGTAAACTTCGCATATTTTCACTCACTTTTTCTACACCAAGTTCTCACGGCATGGCCAGTTGGTTGTGGCGCTTGTCTCCTAATCTCACGGTCCAGGGTTCAAATCTTCGTCACGCCAAATATGCACGCTCTTTCATCAGTGAGAATGTCATAACGTACGGTTAATCACACATTTCGTTGGTTGAAGAGTAGCCTAATTGTCAACGGTTGGTTATGATGAAGAGCCGTGTTAGCTTTGCTCGAATTATCCAAACAAACAAAGATACCATCTCTTGCAGTTTATCAGCTGCTAAAGGCCGTGTTAAAACTACATGAGATAAATCTATTAATCAATAAAGGTCTCATAAGTCCAATCCGCTTTAAATAAAGAGAAGAATAACAAATCTATCAATCGTATTTTTTTATCCTGTGAGTTTGAGTTACGGATGCCGTGTGAGCTTAAGTGTATATCATCTAAGTGCAAGCTAGTGCAGCGGTAATCCTGTGAATTTACAACGCTAAAATAAGGGGTCCGATTCCCCTCGGTGGGCTCAAGAGATATTCCAATGTAGCTTTGCTATAAGAAAACATACATACACTCTAAGTGAATACAAATAAGAAATTTCTGTATAAGCTAAAAACTAAGAAATTAGTTTTAATAGCTAAACTACAGCTCACGTGCATACATCATTAAAATATTCTACTTACTTTACAAGTAACATTTCTTTAAAAATATTCTTTAATTCTGCACGAGCTGTAATCCTACGATTTTACAATGAGCTGAGTCGTCAAAGTTTGCTTACAATATAGGTGTCGCTGACTACTTTTCAATCTGTTTTTTTTTTCTAAATTAAATTTTAATAAACATTGAAAATCATGACGTAATCAGTCGCAGAATAATTATATCAGTATTAATAAAATATAAGGAGATCAAAACCTCTTTAGAGGCTTTTGACTTTCAAAAAGGAAACTGAATAAACAAGTTATACTTTCAAAAAATCGGACCGCCTACGTAAGGCTTAAGTTCAAAGGAACATTATCAGGCAAATTTTAAGTACGAAGAGAGATGTTAAGAAAAGTAGAAAGATAAAATCATGTTATATAACTTATTTACGATGTTTCAGGAGGACTATATGTTTTTTAAGAAATTTACCAAACCGAAAAAAAGGAAAAAATTGTTACGAAATTAAAATAAGATTTAGAAACAAACCATATTTTTCCATTAGTGATATTGATAAGTTTGTTTGTTTTAATTTCGGGCAAAGCTACACGAGGCCTATCTGTGCTAGCTGTCCCTAATTTAGCAGTGTAAGACTAGAGGGAAGGCAGCTAGTCATCACTACCCACCGCCAACTCTTGGGCTACTCTTTTACTAACGAATATTGGTATTGACCGCCACATTATAACGCCCCACGGCTGAAATGGCGAGCATGTTTGGTGCGACGGGGATTCGAACCCACGACTCTCAGATTAGAAGTTGAACGCCTTAACCCACCTGGCCAAGACGGGCCGATATTTGTAAGAATACTGAATATATCTAGTTTTATTATTATTCATTATTGTACTCTTATTTTAGAGGCTGTTTGAGATTTGTAGCTGTCTGAATCTCGTGAATTATTATTGTATTTAAGATTATAAAAGTCGTTTACATTGAAAGTACACAACTAAGGAAACAATGCAATATAATATTTATAATTAATAGTGTAAACAAATTTTATTACTTATGCTCGTTACCAGGCTAATTTTTATCGGAATGTTGTGTTAGAAGACCTATGATAATTACTGGTACGATTAAATGGACAGTTAACATTTACGGTCATGACCCCCTCTTTTTCCAGTGGCAAAGCGGTACACCTGCTAACTCACACCGCGAGAAATCGGGTTGCGATACATACCTATGGTGGGCAGAGCACAGACAGCTATGTGGCTTTGGGCCCGGCATGGCCAAGTGTGTTAAGGCGTGCGACTTGTAATCTGAGGGTCGCGGGTTCGCATCCCCGTCGCGCCAAACATTCTCGTCCTTTCAGCCGTTGGGCGTTATAATGTGACGGTCAATCCCACTTTTCGTTGGTAAAAGAGTAGCCCAAGAGTTGGCGGTGGGTGGTGATGACTAGCTGTCTTCCCTCTAGTCTTACACTGCTAAATTAGGGACGGCTAGCGCAGATAGCCCTCGAGTAGCTTTGTGCGAAATTCAAAAAACAAACAATTGTGGCTTTTTGCTTAATTTCAAAAGAAACAAACAAACACAGTAATGTATCGAAGTAGCTGTACAGAAGTGTGTTACTAGACACGGAACCAACTGATTTTTCACAGAATTTGGAATACTGATTAATGAAAGTTTCATATGCGAATTATCAATAGTGGAATATTCATTTGTAGTCAATGTTATTAACGGTTATTAGCACTAACACGACTTTCGTTTGTGGCTGCTGTATAATACCTGGGACAACGAGACTAAAGTCGAAATGTGACTCAGTTTCTATATTTGGTATTGATTGTAACGACTGTCTCAACAACGAACTAGCTTTGTTTCTTTGCGGAGTAAGATCGTAAGATATACGTGCTACAAACAACGTGATCTGATTTATCAAAACTGTGTACAATTTACTTTTGCGAGACTCAATGTTTATGTTTGGATCTAATCAGGAAGTTAGATCTCTTTTTCTGAAAGAACGAAGAAAAAGTAATATTTGGATACGACATCTTCCCCCTTATAGCTGTGGATTAGGACTTTTTTTTGTACGTATTTATTTGCTGCGCAGTAATACACATCCCCCCTTTCTATGGTAATTGGTTAAACAACGAAGTAATTGCTTCCATCTCTATGGCAACCAAGTAAAGAGCGAAGAGAAAGCTGGCTGAATTAACCCCACAGTTAGTTTCAACTCATATCTCTCCTTACAAAAGTCTGACGAACTCTCTGGTTAAAATCATACAGAATGCAAAGATTAGAATTGATTCTTCGGCTACATTTTCGTAACTGAGTTTCTTTGTTTCTCTTTACTCCGTTCAGCTTGTTTGTTTGTTTTTAATTTCGCGCCAAGCTACACGAGGGCTATCTGCGCTAATCGTCCCTAATTTAGCAGTATAAGAGTAGAGAGAAGGCAGCTAGTCATCACCACCCACCGCCAACTCTTGGGTTACTCTTTTATCAATTAATAGTGGGATTGAACGTAACATTATAACGCTCCACAGCTAAAAGGGCGAACATGACTGGTGTGACGGGATTAGAACCCGTGACCCTCAGATTATGAGTCAAGTGCATTAACCACCTGGCAATACCAGGCCGTACTTCGTTCAATGAAACATACGTCAACTGATTCGTTAAAGTATTGGATGGTTACGGTAATGTCTATGTTCAGTTATTTGACGTTTATAGAGATGTTTAAGTTTCACGTTTGGTCAGTAGCACTATATTATCAGTGATGGTCTCCACACTGTATTATCGGTGATGGTCCCCACACTATATTATCTGTGATGGTCCCCACACTGTATTATCAGTGATGGTCCCCACACTATATTATCAGTGATGGTCCCCACACTGTATTATCAGTGATGGTCCCCACAATATATTATCGGTGGTGGTCCCCACACTATATTATCAGTGATGGTCCCCACACTGTATTATCAGTGATGGTCCCCACAATATATTATCGGTGGTGGTCCCCACACTATATTATCAGTGATGGTCCCCACACTGTATTATCAGTGATGGTCCCCACAATATATTATCGGTGGTGTTGTCCACACTGTATTATCGGTGGTGTTGCTCACACGTTCTAATAGACCAATTTAATTAAATATTTATATTTGCCGTGTAACACCCTGTGTTATTCATTCTTAAGTGTTATTTGACAAAATAGGTGTTATTAAACATTCCACCTAAGTGTTATTTGACAGAGCAGGTGCTAGAAGACATTCATTCTTAAGTGCTATTTGACAGAACAGGTGTTATTAGACATTCCACCTACGTGTTATTTGACAGAACAGGTGTTATTAGACATTCATTCTTAAGTGTTATTTGACAAAACAGGTGTTATTAGACATTCCACCTGAAGTGTTATTTGACAGAGCAGGTGCTAGAAGACATTCATTCTTAAGTGTTAGTTGACAGAACAGGTGTTAGAAGACATTTCACATGAAGTGTTAGTTGACAGAACAGGTGTTAGAAGACATTCCACCTGAACTGTTAGTTGACAGAACAGGTGTTAGAAGACATTCCACCTGAACTGTTAGTTGACAGAACAGGTGTTAGAAGACAATCTATCTGAAGTGTTAGTTGACAGAACAGGTGTTAGAAGACAATCTATCTGAAGTGTTAGTTGACAGAACAGGTGTTAGAAGACAATCCATCTGAAGTGTTAGTTGACAGAACAGGTGTTAGAAGACATTCCACCTGAACTGTTAGTTGACAGAACAGGTGTTAGAAGACATTCCACCTGAACTGTTAGTTGACAGAACAGGTGTTAGAAGACAATCTATCTGAACTGTTAGTTGACAGAACAGGTGTTAGAAGACAATCCATCTGAAGTGTTAGTTGACAAAACAGGTGTTAGAAGACAATCTATCTGAAGTGTTAGTTGACAGAACAGGTGTTAGAAGACAATCCATCTGAACTGTTAGTTGACAGAACAGGTGTTAGAAGACAATCCATCTGAAGTGTTAGTTGACAGAACAGGTGTTAGAAGACAATCCATCTGAAGTGCTAGTTGACAGAACAGGTGTTAGAAGACAATCCATCTGAAGTGTTAGTTGACAGAACAGGTGTTAGAAGACAATCCATCTGAAGTGTTAGTTGACAGAACAGGTGTTAGAAGACAATCTATCTGAACTGTTAGTTAACAGAACAGGTGTTAGAAGACATTCCACCTGAACTGTTAGTTGACAGAACAGGTGTTAGAAGACATTCCACCTGAACTGTTAGTTGACAGAACAGGTGTTAGAAGACAATCTATCTGAACTGTTAGTTGACAGAACAGGTGTTAGAAGACAATCCATCTGAAGTGTTAGTTGACAGAACAGGTGTTAGAAGACATTCCATCTGAAGTGTTAGTTGACAGAACAGGTGTTAGAAGACAATACATCTGAACTGTTAGTTGACAGAACAGGTGTTAGAAGACATTCCATCTGAACTGTTAGTTGACAGAACAGGTGTTAGAAGACAATCCACCTGAACTGTTAGTTGACAGAACAGGTGTTAGAAGACAATCTATCTGAACTGTTAGTTGACAGAACAGGTGTTAGAAGACAATCCATCTGAACTGTTAGTTGACAGAACGGAATAAATAAACCCTTTATTCTTTGTAAATTTCAACATCTACAACGATTGTGTACAAAGTCTCACCACACAGGAGCTAAGTGGTAATTCTGTGGACATATAGCTATAAGATTCGGATTTTGATACCCGCGGTGGTCACAGGTCAGATAGTTCATTCTGTATTTTTGCGCTTAACAACAAGACAAACATGAAATTGGATCTGTTGTTATTTATTTATTATTAACTGAGCTGTGCTTAAAATCTGAGGGACTACAAATTTCAAGAATTATTGGTGTGTCCAAATGGAAGTCATTGTTTGGTAGTCCAATTTTGTTTGCTGTATAGAGGTTCCGTTTCTGCTCCTGAGTGTTCATTTCACGCCCAAACGGAGTCAGTTTGGCGCTAGTTGTGTTTTCCTCGTGTTAGAGTTGCTAAAAGGCGGGGGGTACTATCTGACTATCCGGAAAATTGTAAAAAAGGTTCTCTTTATGTGTATTTTTTATTTGTTACTTTAAAGTGTCCAAAGCGAATAAATCTGTGTATACGAACATTTAAGCAACTCCGTCACACGAGTTTGGTGCTTTAAAACAGCTTATGAAAAGTAGCTTTTACGTCTTTCTGCTACACACACACAGCAGAGAGACAGAGAAAAGAATTCCGTTTGTCTTTTTTTCGTGTACTTATATCCTGATAAAACACAACGGCCTGTTTTCACGTACAATGTTTGAACAACACTGTTTCAGTATATGTTTAACAGACCATTAAATACTGATTATTAGGTTACAAAAGGCACCGTCCCATTCAAATCACCAGTTCATATACTCGTAGAACGTGTTACATCCTGAATTTTATAGAACAGCCAGTGGCAAACATTTAGTAGACGGTATAACTCTCAAGACCTGTAGAGCTCGAAGGATAATGTTGAGACATGGTCACTACATCGTGTATATCTGATGACCATGATGAGTGTGTGTGTGTATATTGAAATATGCTATTCTCTGGAAATAGTAGAGACTAGAGACAAATATGTTATCCATAGTAACCATATTGAGAGAAACTATTGTCTACTATTAGTAGAATTTAGATAAAAGTGTATAGACCCTGGCAACCATGTTCTAGGTACATTGTGAAATGCTATTATTCGGAATTGATAGAACCTAGAGAAAAGAGTGTAACCTGTGGTAACCATGTGTGTATACTGAAATATGCTATTCTCCAGAACTGAGAGAACCGAGAGAAATGGGTGTAGCCCATGGAAACCGTGATGTGTATAGATTGAGAAATGTTATTACTGGAAACTGGAAAAATCCAGAAGACGAGATAAAAACGGAAATGGTTAAAAATAAATCACTTTTTTAACCATACATGAAACACTTGACTCGTTTTCCTTTGTTTGTTAATACTAATAACCATACTTGAAACACTTGACTCGTTTTCCTTTGTTTGTTAATACTAATAACCATACTTGAAACACTTGACTCGTTTTCCTTTGTTTGTTAATACTAATAACCATACTTGAAACACTTGATTCGTTTTGCTTTGTTTGTTAATACTAATAACCATACTTGAAACACTTGACTCGTTTTGCTTTGTTTGTTAATACTAATAACCATACTTGAAACACTTGACTCGTTTTGATTTGTTTGTTAATACTAATAACCATACTTGAAACACTTGACTCGTTTTCCTTTGTTTGTTAATACTAATAACCATACTTGAAACACTTGACTCGTTTTGCTTTGTTTGTGTTAATACTAATAACCATACTTAAAACACTTGACTCGTTTTCCTTTGTTTGTTAATACTAATAACCATACTTGAAACACTTGACTAGTTTTCCTTTGTTTGTTAATACTAATAACCATACTTGAAACACTTGACTCGTTTTCCTTTGTTTGTTAATACTAATAACCATACTTGAAACACTTGACTCGTTTTCCTTTGTTTGTTAATACTAATAACCATACTTGAAACACTTGACTCGTTTTCCTTTGTTTGTTAATACTAATAACCATACTTGAAACACTTGACTCGTTTTCCTTTGTTTGTTAATACTAATAACCATACTTGAAACACTTGACTCGTTTTCCTTTGTTTGTTAATACTAATAACCATACTTGAAACACTTGACTCGTTTTCCTTTGTTTGTTAATACTAATAACCATACTTGAAACACTTGACTCGTTTTCCTTTGTTTGTTAATACTAATAACCATACTTGAAACACTTGACTCGTTTTCCTTTGTTTGTTAATACTAATAACCATACTTGAAACACTTGACTCGTTTTCCTTTGTTTGTTAATACTAATAACCATACTTGAAACACTTGACTCGTTTTGCTTTGTTTGTGTTAATACTAATAACCATACTTAAAACACTTGACTCGTTTTCCTTTGTTTGTTAATACTAATAACCATACTTGAAACACTTGACTCGTTTTCCTTTGTTTGTTAATACTAATAACCATACTTGAAACACTTGACTCGTTTTCCTTTGTTTGTTAATACTAATAACCATACTTGAAACACTTGACTCGTTTTCCTTTGTTTGTTAATACTAATAACCATACTTGAAACACTTGACTCGTTTTCCTTTGTTTGTTAATACTAATAACCATACTTGAAACACTTGACTCGTTTTCCTTTGTTTGTTAATACTAATAACCATACTTGAAACACTTGACTCGTTTTCCTTTGTTTGTTAATACTAATAACCATACTTGAAACACTTGACTCGTTTTCCTTTGTTTGTTAATACTAATAACCATACTTGAAACACTTGACTCGTTTTCCTTTGTTTGTTAATACTAATAACCATACTTGAAACACTTGACTCGTTTTCCTTTGTTTGTTAATACTAATAACCATACTTGAAACACTTGACTCGTTTTCCTTTGTTTGTTAATACTAATAACCATACTTGAAACACTTGACTCGTTTTCCTTTGTTTGTTAATACTAATAACCATACTTGAAACACTTGACTCGTTTTCCTTTGTTTGTTAATACTAATAACCATACTTGAAACACTTGACTCGTTTTCCTTTGTTTGTTAATACTAATAACCATACTTGAAACACTTGACTCGTTTTGCTTTGTTTGTGTTAATACTAATAACCATACTTGAAACACTTGACTCGTTTTCCTTTGTTTGTTAATACTAATAACCATACTTGAAACACTTGACTCGTTTTGCTTTGTTTGTTAATACTAATAACCATACTTGAAACACTTGACTCGTTTTGCTTTGTTTGTTAATACTAATAACCATACTTGAAACACTTGATTCGTTTTGCTTTGTTTGTTAATACTAATAACCATACTTGAAACACTTGACTCGTTTTGCTTTGTTGTTTTTTTAATTTCGCGCAAAGCTACACAAGGGCTATCTGTGTTAGCCGTCCCTGATTTAGCAGTGTAAGACTACAGGGAAGGCAGTTAATCATCACCACCCACCGCCAACTCTTGGGCTACTCTTTTACTAACGAATAGTGGGATTGACTGGCACATTGTAACACCTCCACGGCTAAAAGGGCGAGCATGTTTGGCGCGACGGGGATGCGAACCTGCGACCCTCGGATTACGAGTACGTACGCCTTAACCCACCTGGCCATGCCGGGGCCAATGACTCGTTTTGCCCAAAGAAAAACATTTTCAGTTGTGACAGTTTATTCTGTTGTCAAAGTTAAAACTTGATTGCTTGAAACAACTTAATTTTTAATATTATATACATGCAGTTATGTTTCACAGTAATAAAGATAGAAATGAGTTAGAAGTTTACGAGCTTTTATGGCAACTTTATCTCTGTTGTTTGTTTTGATCTGTGTTAAGTACAGGTCTGTCTTCTGCGAAGATTAGCAAGCTATTAATTGAAGTGTAGTTGTAATCGCGACCAGGTAAAACCACCGCAGAAAGGTAGTCCACCAGTTCTGTTAATTGATTAATCTATTGTTGTAATGTCATGATCGTGATCTCATGGGAAATTCAGTTAGTAGTAAATATACTAACAATACTCTAGAATAAAAGCTGTTATAATAGGAAAATAATAATATGTGTTTTTCTAATATTAAAGCCATACCAGGCTATCTGCTGAGGGGAATCGAGCCCCTGATTTTTAGCATTGCAAATCCGTAAACTTACCGCTGTGCTAGCGCGAGCCGTAATAATAATAATGATAAAAATCTACCCAATAGGAGAATTCGATGCATTCTAACCGAAATTGAAGGCGGGATCTTATAATGGCGTTTTTACTCAGATGTAAATTTTTGTTTTTCAAATTCATTGTCTTTATTTATTCTTTTACACAAACTAAGAGGATTTAAAAATACTGATATAATAGAAATCACTTCATCATAAAACCAAGGTTTTATTTCACAAGTGGAATAAAAGTCACTTTAACATAAAGTGGAATTTTGAAACAATTAACAATATTCTAATTTAAGAAGTAAACATTGGAATCTATCATAATTACTGGTTTTAACAACACACATAAGCAGCTCGTCTCTGTCTAGTAGGTTAAGATTCTTCTCAATTCCATCATACAAAAAATTATTCATCGATTATATCACAAGATAAAGGTTTTTTACGTTCATTTACTTTATAAATAAATAATTACTAATAATAGTAATTAATGATTTTAATCATTCAAGACGCTCTCAAGAATTTTCAAGAGCTGTAATAGACCTGACTAGACTTAAGTTTTTGAAGAGATAACTTTCGGTTATTGACACTGAATCCCGATTTCGATACCCGTGATTGACATAGCACAATATAGCCCGTTGTGTTTGACTAAATATAAGCAAGTTATCTTTCAATATACATATGTTTGTTTAACAAAGCTACAATAAACAATACGAACATATATGAACAGAATGAAAAGCGAAATTTTTTTCACATCGAATACTCAGATGTCATATAAATATATTAAGTTTTATACCGAAGAATAAATAAATAAATAAGTGGAAACCATGGCGGATTACATTATAACACGGCCCGACACAGCCCGGCACGGCCACGTGGTTAAGGCACTAGACTCGTAATCTGAGGGGCGCAGGTTTGAATCCCCGTCACATCAAACATGGTCGCTCTTTCAATCGTGAGGGCGTTATAATGTGACGGTCAATCCCACTATTCGTTGGTAAAGAGAAGCCCAAGAGATGGCGGTGGGTGGTGATGATTAACTGCTTCCCTGTAGTCTTAAACTGCTAAATTAGTGTCGGTTAGCGCAGATAGCCCTCGTGTAGCTTTGCGCGAAATTCATAAACAAGCAAACAATACATAATAACACACCCTGGCGGCGAATATTCGTTTTATTTTTTTTCCTTCTCTGAAAAACAAAACAAAATTACAGATATATGAATGTGTATAATTCGTCTACTGTCGTTTTGATGAAACAGTAGGTTTGTAGTACAGATTAACTTATGATGTTTGAAACATGAAAAACATCGACCACAATTTGTTGATTTTGCTTTAGCTTACAAAAACAAACAAACCCAAGATGATTGTTTTATGGAACTTTATATATGGAACATATTCAGTCATCAAATGTTTTTCATGTGAATTTTTCTGTGAATTACTTGCCCACCCCTTCTCGGTAGTTTACGGACTTAATAAACTGGGGTTCGATTGCTCGCGGGTAACGGAGCAGATGGCTCAATGCGTCTTTATGTAAGAACAACAAACTGCTGTAAAATATTTTGTAAAACAATAATCTATAGGGGCATTTAAAGTCATGTTTGAAGTAAAAGGTGAAAGTAAACAGATCAGAGCGACATCGCACAGTTTATTGGTATAAACGTTGTTTTATATGAGAGGTAAAATGTATCAAACATAACATTACGTATAGCGAAACGTGAATAATGAGTTATAGAAGGGCTCAATTTAACGGTTGTTATTATTGCAGCGAAACGTTAGTTATAAACAAACATAGAAAGATTTCGTTTACTTTCATTACAGCGAAACGTGAATTGAGAGTTATTTTAAGTCTGAAACGAAAGGTTGTCGTTACTACAATGAAACGTTAGCAATACATATAGACGTATTGCATTTACTTCTTATGGAGTGGCACGTGAATTGCGCTACCTATTATCAAAACGAAATGGTGTGTTACGTATAGAATCAAATCTCATTTTCTGTCAACGCAACCTGAACGCAACATTTATACGTACAAATATTTACTATATTTTCAACTTTGGGCCCAGCATGGCAAAATGGGCTAAGACGTGCGATCGTAATTTGAGAGTCGCGGATTCGAATCCTCGTTACACCAAACACGCTCGCCCTTTCAGTCGTGGAGACGTTATAAAGTGACGGTCAATCCCACTGTTCGTTGATAAAAAGAGAAGCCTAAGAGTTGGCGGTGGTTGGTGATGACTAGCTGGCTTCCCTCTAGTCTTACACTGCTAAATTAGGGACGGGTAGCGAAGATAGCCCTCGTGTAGCTTTGCGCGAAACTAAAAAAAAACAAACAAACCTTTCAACCCAGCTTAGTGTATGCCTACCTGTTTTAAATGACTTTTTAGTACTCACTTGTTGACACCAGAGTCTATATATCTAAACTAATAACGCTTTACTACTCGAAAAACAAACCCTAAACAAGGCTTAGCAATAGTTTACATATTCGTTTTGTATCACCCGCGTTACGTCATTCTAGTTAAACGAACGAAGCACGAATACTTAATCAAGTTAATTACATGAAACAAAAAGTTTTATATTATAACTGTCAGCGTCGAAACTGAAACATTTTTTTACTTTCAAGTGAAAGAGATCACATTTGATAAATTCGTTTTACCACAAGAGCCCGGCATGGCTAAGCGTGTTAAGGCGTGCGACTCGTAATCTGAGGGTCGCGGGTTCTCATCCCGGTCGCGCCAAACATGCTCGCCCTTTTAGCCGTGAAGACCGTTATAATGTGACGGTCAATCCCACTATTCATTGGTAAAGAGTCGCCCAAGAGTTGGCGGTGGGTGGTGATGACTAGCTGCCATCCCTCTAGTCTTACACTGCTAAATTACGGACGACTAGCATAGATAGCCCTCGAGTAGCTTTGTGCAACATTCCAAAACAAACAAACAAACGTTTTACTACAAAATGAAAGCTGTATTTAAATAAAAATGTATTAATTGGATAACGAAACTGTTTTCGGCAGGATTGTTTAAACCTAAACTCAAATATTTATGTTATCGTGTTATCAACGCCAGTTTGCCACCTAGTGGTATGCCTGCGGACTTATAGTAGTGCTAGAAACCGAGTTTCGATACACGAGATGGGCAGAGCACAGATAACCCTTTATGTAGCTTTGTGCTAAATAAAACAAACAAACAAATGAATTTGTTTCGTTCTTCGTACTAATTAAACTTCGTAGTTAATTAACTAATTGTCGCTACTTATGATAAATCATATGTTAGCTGTGAGGTGGGGTGTTTAATATGAAACAATATACACACACGTATATATAACAGATTCTTATGCATCACCAGAATAGAAAGTCATGATCAACCTTGTTTGTTTGATTGTGAATTTCGCACAAAGCTACTCGAGGGCTATCTGTGCTAGCCGTCCCTAATTTAGTAGTGCAAGACTAGAGGAAAGGCAGCTAGTCATCACCACCCACCGCCAACTGTTGGGCTACTCTTTTGCAAACGAATAGTGGGATTGATCGTCACTTTATAACGCCCCACGGCTGAAAGGGCGAGCATGTTTGGTACGACGGGGATGCGAACCCGCGACCCTCAGATTACGAGTCGCACGCCTTAACACGTTTGCCGTGCCGGGCCCATGTTCAACCTTGAGCTACAGATATGTTTCAAAGCTTTTCTATATCATTTAACTATCACCTGTTATTATATTGTTTCAATATATCAATAATCTAATTATTTTAATTTTACTGTTAATTTCTGTAGCCATGGTTTTCAATGTTTTATTATAATCTACCTAAAGATTTTTTTTCAAATGATGACACAACTACGTCTGCTGTAGTACCTACGACGTCCACAAGATGTTCCTTTGTTTTAGTTACGATGACAAATATGAGCTCATATAGTCCTAGGACTGAAGAGGTCAATAAATTATGTGTTATACAACCGCGATACACATGATGATCGATAACAAATTATCTTTGTGTAGACAATGTTAAACATCTGCGACACGCGAAACACATGGTGTTACACAATAAATTATGTGTGTTGTACGTTTGTGAAACGCGGATAAGCACGTGGTAATAGCAGGTAAAAATTTTTGCTAAAAGTGAAGGACAATCAGAAATATGTGTGAGTATTGTTGAGTTGTTTTTAATCCTTTGTTTTCACTTAAATTTCGTCTATTTATTTATTTATCTTGGCTGTCTCTTCTGTCTGAACGAAACTAATTCATTCGAGTTAATTTGTGAAATATAAATTAATACACACAACTTTCTCGTCTATCGTTCTGTGAAGACGAACAGTGTTGTTATTTCTGGTTTGTGATGAAAATAAAACTGTATTACTTAATATTAAACACAAGTACTCCCCTGCCCCTAGTTTTGACGTCAGAGACCATCAAGGTTAACAGTAGGCGAGCCGTACATGGTTAAAGATATTAAGTTAAATTAATACTAGAATAACAAAGTCCTAGAAACGTTGGAAGATACAGCAGTTAGTTAAGAGTAGAGCTATGTATACTAAAATCGTAATGAATATTAAGTTTTTTATTAATTTAATTACGAGTTTTCTTTCTTTGAATTGTATAACTATTTTTTTTTTGCTAGTTTGATATCAGGCCCGGCACGGTTAAGCGTGTTAAGGCGTGCGACTCGTAATCCGAGCGTCGCGGGTTCGCATCCCCGTCGCGCCAAACATGCTCGCCCCTTTTAGTCGTGGGGGCGTTATAATGTGACGGTCAATCCCACTATTCGTTGGTAAAAGAGTAGCCCAAAAGTTGGCGGTGGGTGGTGATGACTAGCTGTCTTCCCTCTAGTCTTACACTGTTAAATTAGGGACGGCTAGCGCAGATAGCCCTCGAGTAGCTTTGCGCAAAATTAAAAAACAAACACATAATTTGATATAGCTGTTACTACAAACAACAACTACGTGTTATGTACAGTTTTAGTTATAAACACACAGAGATATGCAGTAAATAAACAGAAAAAAATAAACATGAAAAGCGCGTGAGCTACTTATACTTTGTAAAGACATTGCTGAATCATCCAGGTGAACGAAGTTGTTTAATAGGAGGTAATTTTAATATGCTTTAAAGTTTATTTAATAGTTCATGAATAAAAAAATGTAACGAGGTGTTTCTTTAGGGCAGTAAATAAAATTATGATGGAGAATTCTTTATGGGTAACATTCGTTACTAATTCAATAAGCAACATGCATACATATAAATATTTCAACTATCTGGAGCTTCGAAATCTTAGAGAATTCGTTTGTTTGAGAATTTGTTTGTGGTTGTTAAGTGCAATGGTGCACAATGGAATATCTTTGGTCTGCTTGCTGCGAGTATTGAAACCCAGTTTTTACCGTTATAAACCCTGATGTTTGCCCCTGAGGCAACAGAGGTAATAGGAATAACTTCTGGTATCTGTTGGTTTTTAGTCAAACACAAAGTTACATAACGAGTTATCTGTACTATTCTCACCATAGGTATCGAAACCAGGTTTTAACCTTATAGCTTTTCAAACATACCACCGAGACTCTTGTGGGCTGAGAGTTCTCAAACTCAGAATTAATGATTTCATTGTGCGATGTAGCACTGTTAAATATATCACATTTTATTATTAACGTCGTTTCAAAACTCAGGTCTCTCCAGGGGTTTTACAACGAGTCACGTAATACGCTATTATAACCAATGTGAAATATCCTTTAAAATACATAGACTCGTTCTGACTGCAGATTTGACAATCGCCTCTAGAAACAAGCTAATACCACTTTTAATGATTGTTCAGAGAATATGCCTCACCTTGTTCTACGGTTTTTATAGCTAGCTGTTTTATTATATACTTAGAAGTTATTTACATAACAATAAACTACTTGAAATAGTCATTAACTACCAGCTAATGACTTTAAATGTTTTGGAAACTAATAATGATAATAACAAGCATATCTTGAAGAATGTTGGATTTAAAAACTAAATTAATGTTTCTATTGTTTATGTTTCTAATGTTTATGTTTCTAATGTTTATGTTTTTAATATTTATGTTTCTAATGTTTATGTTTCTAATATTTATGTTTCAAATATTTATGTTTCTAAAGTTTATGTTTCAAATATTTATGTTTCTAATGTTTATGTTTCTAATGTTTGTTTCTAATGTTTATGCTTCTAATATTTATGTTTCTAATTTTTATGTTTCTAATGTTTATGTTTCTAATATTTATGTTTCTAATTTTTATGTTTCTAATGTTTGTTTCTAATGTTTATGCTTCTAATATTTATGTTTCTAATGTTTATGTTTCTAATATTTATGTTTCCAATGTTTATGTTTCTAATGTTTATGTTTCTAATATTTATGTTTCTAATGTTTATGTTTCTAATGTTTATGCTTCTAATATTTATGTTTCTAATGTTTATGTTTCTAATGTTTATGTTTCTAATATTTATGTTTCTAATGTTTATGTTTCTAATATTTATGTTTCTAATGTTTATGTTTCTAATGTTTATGTTTCTAATATTTATGTTTCTAATGTTTATGTTTCTAATATTTATGTTTCTAATGTTTATGTTTCTAATGTTTATGTTTCTAATATTTATGTTTCTAATGTTTATGTTTCTAATGTTTATGTTTCTAATGTTTATGTTTCTAATGTTTATGTTTCTAATGTTTATGTTTCTAATGTTTATGTTTCTAATATTTATGTTTCTAATGTTTATGTTTCAAATGTTTATGTATCTAATGTTTATGTTTCTAATATTTATGTTTCTAATGTTTATGTTTCTAATATTTATGTTTCTAATGTTTATGTTTCTAATGTTTATGTTTCTAATGTTTATGTTTCTAATACTTATGTTTCTAATGTTTATGTTTCTAATGTTTATGTTTCAAATGTTTATGTTTCTAATGTTTATGTTTCTAATGTTTATGTTTCTAATATTTATGTTTCTAATGTTTATGTTTCAAATGTTTATGTTTCTAATGTTTATGTTTCAAATGTTTATGTTTCTAATGTTTATGTTTCTAATTTTTATGTTTCTAATATTTATGTTTCTAATGTTTATGTTTCTAATATTTATGTTTCTAATGTTTATGTTTCTAATATTTATGCCCCACACATTTTAAGTCATTATTCCCCTAGATCGTCAAAATCTTTAAAAACAATATCAAAACCATTCGCTCGGTTATTATAAACGCCCATAACATTCTAATTAACAAAAACATTTACAAGTAAACTAAAGCAAACAGTTGGAATAACACTCTAATTACTAATTAACAAAAATATCTAGAAGTAGATAATAGCAAACAGTTCACTCTAATTACTAATTAACCAAAACATCTACAAGTAAACAAAAGCCAACAGTTCGAATGACATTCTAATTGACAAAAATATCTAGAAGTAGATAATAATTAACAGTTCACTCTAATTGCTAATTAACAAAAACATCTACAAGTAGGTAATAGCAAATAGTTCGTTTAATACTCTAATTACTAATTGACAAGAGGGAAGGCAGCTAGTCATCACCACCCACCGTCAACTCTTGGGCTACTCTTTTACCAACGAACAGTGGGATTGACCGTCACATTATAACGCCCCCACGGCTGAAAGGGCGAGCATGATTGGTGTGACAGGGATTCGAACCCGCCACCCTCGGATAACGAGTCGAGTGCCTTAACCACCTGGCCAGGCCGGGCCGTTAGTGAACCCAGTGATTCAATTACTGGAGAAAACATGGCTGTGAATAACTTATGCATTTTTGAAACGTACAACTGTTTCTCATGTGTAACTGATGGTTCGCATAACATTCTGATTTAGAAAAACATCTACAACTAGTTCGCACATCATTTCGGTTAACAAACACACCTACCAGTAGAAATAAACAAACAAACACTTATTAACCTTCTTGAAGGGCTGGTCAACAATACATTGTAAAGTTCACACGTTCTTAAGGTTCATTTAATTCATTAGCCCTCATTACGGTGTGGTCCGGAATGGCCAGGTGGTTAAGGCACTCGACTCATACTCTAATGATCGCGGGTTCGAATCCCCGTCACATCAAACATGCTCACCCTTTCAGCCGTGGGGCGTTATATGTTACGGTCAATCCTATTATTCATTGGTAAAAGTGTAGCCCAAGAGTTGGCGGTGCATTGTGATGACTAGATGCCTTCCCTGTATTCTTACACTGATAAATTAGGGACGGCTGGCGCAGATAGCCCTCGAGTAACTTTGCGCGAAATTAAAAACAAACCAAAACAAGTCTTTACGATGTATACTCTTAAATGGAAGGCTCGATTGGGACTTCAAATTCTTAGCTTGGCAGAAGTACAAGTCGGGAAATTCAGACTAAACTAATCCATCACAGAAAAATAGAATGGTGAACTGACCCCGCCTTTTTACCCATTATTTCCAACCTAAAATGTACACCCATTCGCTTGTGTTTCAAAGTGAAATCAGAAAATTTCTAGCTAGTAAACCTCACGGCCACGTGAGGTTTGTTCTTTCACGGCATCAAATACTGAAATCATTAGGAAAATATCATAATGTAGCATACCCAGAGTAAAAAAAAAAAAAAACTTTTGCATTCGATCTTTTTTGTTTCTTTCTTTATGAAATATGTTAAAAGTTGAGAAAAAAAATAATCCAAAAGCTGGTTGAACAATAGAAGTAACAGACGTGTTGTCTTAGAATAGCTTGTTTAAGGCTTAGTATGTATCGACAAAATAAATATTTACAAAGCGAAATGGTTTAACCCTCGTACTCACCTGACCTATTTTATTGACAGACTGTATAAACCCCCAGCGGCTTAACGTTAAATCTCTAGGCCTACATCGCTAAATATTGGGTTTCGATACACGTGGAGGGCAAAGCACTGATAACTCATCGAATAACTCTGGGCTTAACAGTAACCAACTAAGTTACTTCTGTAACGTGTTTAGTGCAACTTAGTAAGGTCTCGAGAATACCAGAAAATTCTGCTAGAAAATATAGTTCGATAACACAAAAACAAATAGGCAAAGTTTGAATAAAACTAATCAAACAGAGGTAGATTTTTTTTTGCAAAAACCTGATGACTTGCATGAGATTTTACCCGATTGTTGAAGCGATATGAAATGACATGGCCAGGTGGGTTAAGGCGTTCAACTCGTAATCCGAGGGTCGCGGGTTCGAATCCCGGTCGCACCAAACATGCTCGTCTTTTCAGCCGTGGAGGCATTATAATGTGACGGCCAATCCCACTATTCGTTGGTAAAAGAGTAGCTCACGAATTGGCGGTGGGTGGTGATGACTAGCTGCCTTCCCTCTAGTCTTACACCGCTCAATTTGAGACGGCTAGCGCAGATAGCCCTCGAGTAGCTTTGCGCGATATTCAAAAACAAACAAACAAACATCGAGTCGTGCACCTCACTTGTCTGAGTTCGCTAATTTGTCATTATACAATCGAGTTGTGTCCCCAACGTGTCTCAGTTCCCTAATTTGTGATTATATAATCGAGTCGTATCACTCAGGTTTTGTGTCACTTTTCACATAAGACAAGAAATAAACTAAGTTGAAAATACGTTTTTAAAGCTCTCTTTTGACAAAATTACTAAAGTTATTGAACTGTGACAAACTTACATAATTTTTTATTAGTAAATGATCAGCCTATTGGCTCGTGTTAAATACATTAGCCACTGACCTTTCTCATTTTCTAGACGATTCTTGATATTAAAAGTACAAACGACGCTAGTAGAATTAATAATAAATAATAATAATAATAACCTATACGTACATACAAATATTTATTACGTAGATACATAAAACTGTCAAGGGGGTAGGGTGTTAAAATGAAACGACCACCCCTGTATATCACAATCATAATACAAGACCAAGTCATTTCCCAGAAAGGGACCGAAGGCATCTCGGAGCGAACGACCATATTAACCAGTCGTATCTTACGGTGTTATGTCTTTCACCCAGTTACACTATAATAAAATGACGTCACATTACAGACGTTTTGAACTTGCAATTTCTTCTGTCAGTGAAACATTGTGATTTACGGGGAAAGTTATGCACTCTGAGGCTGTAACTTCAAAAGCAAGAAATAAAAATTATTTGTTGCCTATAATTTTGCCTAGATTTACTCTTGAAATAAAGCACTTTCGGTAAACCCGCGAAAACACATCTGGTATCCATGTATATTACATAAAACTGTCAACAAGGAAAATGAGTTAAACTTTTTCTCGTCACTAATACGGCCATCTCTGTATAACATCAATCACGAGGCTCCCATGAGACGAAAATACGTCATCTTAAATACACGTATTTCCGACGAGTTAAACACTGAGTTACGTTGTGGTTCACAAATGTTTTATTCACATGTTTTCGTATGTTTATAATCAGCTGGTTATGTTGCTATTTAAAGAAAAAAATTAGTTATTTTGTTTATTTATATACTATTATATCAAATAGCGTTAATTTAGTTTTTAGCCGCGGCATAACGGCTGAAAGAATGGTTCTTTGCTTGTTTTGTTTTTTCAAGTACAAACTTTTAGATCATAGCTCACTTACCTCTTGACCGATTTGAGATCTAATTACAGTAACGCACTCCGGAGAGTAGGCCATTTGAATTGATGTATTTGACCCAGCCCAAGGTCTCGTAGATTAATTTACTCTAATTCTGTTTAAGAGAATTTCAAGTGCCGCGGCTATTGAGGATTCCCTCTTGTTTAGTTTTTTTGATACTTTCATTTTTTGGATTTGCTTTTGTAATGCTTAATGACACAATATTTTATTGGTTTCCTTTGTTTCCCACTCCCCTGAAAGCTTTCATTCTATTACTTTATATTTTCATTGTTTTTTCATATTGTTTGTTTGTATACTTAAACTGCCTCTAGTTACATGACACTGAATAATTAATTTATTTATTTATTTGTTCCAAGTTGAAATACTTTTAGGTTTTTATAACTGTTCAGTTTAAGTAATATACTGTTCACTTGAATGGTTTTCCTTTCAATCCTACGTGGTTTACGCCACGTTAAATTAAAGTTTGCAACTGTTTCTATAAACATCGTCTTCCAGTACTTTGTCTTTTTCTATTCGTACCTCAAATAATCTGTACAATACTATAATTACGCGTTGTATGCTAATGTTAATTCTATTTGCTGTACCTTCGAATTACGTCGAGCCACACAAGTTCTTTTAGGTTTCGTTTCCTGCTGTCTGAACACGTCAGTTTCTTGTTGACTGTGTTTGCTCAGCTGAAGGTTTTTCACTGGTTTCTTTTTCGGCGAAACAAGAACGCAATAAAGACAGAAAACGTCTTTTCCGTCTGGAGGAAATCGGTTTAATAAATAGAGAGAAAGAAGAACAGTGACAGCAAAAGATGAATTAAAGAGATAGTAAGAACCCGAAATATGAAGGTAATTTTTTAAATATAAAGCTGCACCATAGTCGGGCCTAACGAATTCAGAATACCTCCTGTACAATGATATACTGTTTAAAATTAATAGCCCAGCTTAGGAAGAAATCACGAGGAGGGTGAGGTTAACTCTAATATTTCAATATTTCACCTCATTGTCTGTTGTTAACCGCAGAGTCACACGATGAGCTATTTATGCTTTGCTTATCGTAGGTATCGAAACTTACTTTTTAGGGTTATTAATTCTCAGATTTACCGTTGAGCCACCGGCAGGAGGGGTGGCCATTATGTTTCAGTTTGTTTGTTCTTGAATTTCACGGGAAGGTGCACGAGGGCTGTCTGCTCCAGCTGTCTCTAATTTTGCATTGTAAGACTAGAGGGAAGGCAGCTAGTCATCACCACCCACCGCCAACTCTTGACTACTGTTTTACCAACGAATAGTGGGATTTACTGTCACATTATAACGCCGTCGCGGCTGAAAGGGCGAGCATGTTTGGTGTGACGGGATTCAAACCTCGGATTGCGAGTCGATCGCCCTAACCACATATCTATGCCGGAATAACACGTTGCAGAAAGTACAAAAATTAAACATATATTTATCTTAAACTCGTGTCAATAATAGCTTGCAAACACCTTCAAACTCGTGTCAATAACAACTTGCACACACCTTCAAACTCGTGTCAATAACAACTTGCACACACCTTCAAACTCGTATCAATAACAACTTGCACATACCTTCAAACTCGCGTCAATAATAACTTGCACACACCTTCAAACTCGTGTCAATAACAACTTGCACACACCTTCAAACTCGTGTCAATAACAACTTGCACACACCTTCAAACTCGTATCAATAATAACTTGTACACACCTTCAAACTCGTATCAATAATAACTTGTACACACCTTCAAACTCGTGTCAATAACAACTTGCACACACCTTCAAACTCGTATCAATAACAACTTGTACATACCTTCAAACTCGCGTCAATAATAACTTGTACACACCTTCAAACTCGTGGTCAATAACAACTTGCACACACCTTCAAACTTGTGTCAATAATAACTTGTACACACCTTCAAACTCGTGTCAATAATAACTTGCACACACCTTCAAACTCGTGTCAATAACAACTTGCACACACCTTCAAACTCGTGTCAATAACAACTTGTACACACCTTCAAACTCGTGTCAATAATAACTTGTACACACCTTCAAACTCGTGTCAATAACAACTTGCACACACCTTCAAACTCGTGTCAATAATAACTTGCACACACCTTCAAACTCGCGTCAATAATAACTTGCACACACCTTCAAACTCGTGTCAATAACAACTTGTACACACCTTCAAACTCGTGTCAATAATAACTTGCACACACCTTCAAACTCGTGTGTCAATAACAACTTGTACACACCTTCAAACTCGTATCAATAACAACTTGCACACACCTTCAAACTTCGTGTCAATAACAACTTGTACACACCTTCAAACTCGTGTCAATAACAACTTGTACACACCTTCAAACTCGTGTCAATAACAACTTGTACACACCTTCAAACTTCGTGTCAATAATAACTTGTAACACACCTTCAAACTGCGTCATTAATAACTTGTACACACCTTCAAACTCGTGTCATTAATAACTTGTACACACCTTCAAACTCGTGTCAATAATAACTTGTAATACACCTTCAAACTCGTGTCAATAACAACTTGTACACACCTTCAAACTTCGTGTCAATAATAACTTGTACACACCTTCAAACTCGTGTCAATAACAACTTGTAACACACCTTCAAACTCGTGTCAATAACAACTTGCACACACCTTCAAACTCGCGTCAATAATAACTTGTACACACCTTCAAACTCGTGTCAATAACAACTTGCACACACCTTCAAACTCGTGTCAATAACAACTTGCACACACCTTCAAACTCGTGTCAATAATAACTTGCACACACCTTCAAACTCGTGTCAATAACAACTTGTAACACACCTTCAAACTCGTGTCAATAATAACTTGCACACACCTTCAAACTCGTGTCATTAATAACTTGCACACACCTTCAAACTTCGTGTCAATAATAACTTGTACACACCTTCAAACTCGTGTCAATAATAACTTGTACACACCTTCAAACTCGTGTCAATAACAACTTGTACACACCTTCAAACTCGCGTCAATAATAACTTGCACACACCTTCAAACTCTCGTGTCAATAATAACTTGTAACACACCTTCAAACTTCGTGTCAATAATAACTTGCACACACCTTCAAACTCGTGTCAATAACAACTTGCACACACCTTCAAACTCGTGTCAATAATAACTTGCACACACCTTCAAACTCGTGTCAATAACAACTTGCACACACCTTCAAACTCGTGTCAATAACAACTTTGCACACACCTTCAAACTCGCGTCAATAATAACTTGCACACACCTTCAAACTCGTGTCAATAACAACTTGTACACACACCTTCAAACTCGTGTCAATAATAACTTGCACACACCTTCAAACTCGTGTCAACAATAACTTGCACACACCTTCAAACTCGCGTCAATAATAACTTGCACACACCTTCAAACTCGTGTCAATAATAACTTGCACACACCTTCAAACTCGTGTCAATAACAACTTGCACACACCTTCAAACTCGTGTCAATAACAACTTGCACACACCTTCAAACTCGTGTCAATAATAACTTGCACACACCTTCAAACTCGTGTCAATAACAACTTGCACACACCTTCAAACTCGTGTCAATAACAACTTGCACACACCTTCAAACTCGCGTCAATAATAACTTGCACACACCTTCAAACTCGTGTCAATAACAACTTGCACACACCTTCAAACTCGTGTCAATAATAACTTGCACACACCTTCAAACTCGTGTCAATAATAACTTGCACACACCTTCAAACTCGTGTCAATAAAGTGAAGAGAAATTATCTTCACGATTTCTGTGAGTCAAATTCAGGTTTTTACTTGAGAATGCCGCTAAACGTTCTATTAAGAATACGAAGTATTATGCAGTTTTTATACACAAAAAACTGACTTTACAACTTGTGTTTCTAGCACAAAACAAAAGATCTTCTCCAGCTAAGCCTGACAGCTGAGATAACCAGTAGATATATTGTTTAACGGTTTTCCTAACATGAATAATGTATACCAATTACATCGTTTGTGGACATTACTTATTACGATGTTGTATGAAACAGTGTATGTTAACTAATGTATGAAATATTAATAAAAAATTATATTACAATTTCTTTCACATTTGGCTTGGCATTGGCAGATGGTTGAGGCACTCCACTCGTCACCCAAGGGTCGTGGGTTCGAATCACCCTTACACCAAACATGTTCGCCCTTTCAAGCGTGAGGGCGTTATATTTAACGGTCAATCCCACTATTCGTTGATAAAAAACTAGCCCAAGAGTTGGCGGTGGGTGGTGATGACTAGCTGCCTTCCCTCTAGTCTAGTCTTACACTGCTAAAATAGGGACGGCTAGCGCAGATAGCCCTCGTGTAGCTATGCGCGAAATTCACGAAACAATCTTTTAGATTCACGTGTACGAACGTTTTAAGGAAAGATGCAAATATCAGTCTGTGGATATTCGGAATCTCATAATTTTCAACTGGCTCAACATGGATACCTGTACCTGAATTAAAAGTTTATAATACATTTGTTAACTTGTTTGTTTATTGAATTTCGCACGAAGATACTCGAGGGCTATCTGTGCTAGCCGTCACTAATTTAGGAGTGTAAGACTAGAGGGAAGGCAGCTAGTCATCATCACCCCACCGCCAACTCTTGGGCTACTCTTTTACCAACAAATATTGGGATTGACCGTAAAATTACAACGCCCCAACGGCTGAAAGGGCGAGCATGTTCGGCGCGACGGGGATGCGAACCCGCGACCCTCAAATTACGAGTCGCACGCCTTAACACGCTTGACCATGCCGGATCCCATTTGTTAATTATATTACTTGAAAGTTTTTCATGTTTAGGGTTACAAGCTTAATAACAGATATACGACTTCCACAAAATTACCATAAATATTACAATCAATATCGGTGATTGGTGTAGACGACCATTGTTTTGTCTCAAGTCAGATATTGATTGGTTTTACCACATTTGTTTGGACAGTTCTTTATTTGATTTGTTTTGAACTTCGCGACAAGCTACACGAGGGCTATATGCGCTAGCCGTCCCTATTTTAGCAGTGTAAGACTAGAGTCATCACCACACAACGCCAATTCTTGGACTTCTCTTTTCCCAACGAATAGTGGGATTGACAGTAAAATTATAACGCCCCCACGTCTGAAAGGGCGAGCAGTTCTTTATAATAAATTTTGTAACAGGCAGAAACATACCACGACTCGGTATGATAAAGTATATAGACCTCACAGATACGGGAGGGAGGTCTGTAATTCAAGGATCAAACAATAAATCTTAGTCCTGTAAACTCCTCACACTTTACTTCGGATGATTTCAACTGATTTATATGCTTGAAGATACGAGCTAACGATACGAGAAAACAGCTCTTTCGGTGAGAACAAACTCTTTCATAAAATGACATTCCGTGAAAGGAAAATCATTGCACCGATTGGCTCCGTGGTTTAGTCTGCTCTCTTCGTTGGATAGAAATCTGCAGCTTATATCTGACCTAAACCAGCGAAGTTCTTTCTTTCTTCTATGGGTCTTTTACGTTCAGCTGAGCATACCAATCGGCCTTTCTTACAGTAACTGCGCAATCCTCTAACGATGAAAGAACTGACAAGTATCAAGGTATCACAGAGAAATCCAAGTGGGATTATGACATCAGTGAAATCTATGCACAGATATTGTTTTCAAATTTATGTAGTTTTGTGCTGACACAAAGCCAGTGTTCACTCTTTCTCTTTATTACGCTAGAAACGTGCTTTTGTTTGCCAGTAATGTTTCGTAGAATTTTATATTTGAATGAAAGGACACAGCAAGCTGTCGACCCCTAGTGGAATTGATAGGAAAACTGGAAATGAGTGTCAGTTTCACTCAATAGTCTGGCTGTGAGGTGAAGCTCACCTGCTAATGTCGCTCGAGCGATTTAAATAGATTTGAAAGATTTGATTAATTTGTTAGTTCCACAAAGAACTATTTGTGTTGTACTCACCACTTGTATTTAAATCAGGTTTTAGTGTTACAAGCCTTCATGTCCACCGCTGTGCCACTAGAGAGGTCCGTTTGAGAGATTCAAATTTAGAATAAATACACGGTATTAACTTTCAAACTTTACAAAAATATTCTTCCCTAGTGCTAAACGTTCACAACAATTCTTTAATCTGATGTTTAAACTTTTCAAAAATAATGTTATCTGATGTTAAAACATTACAATGTGCATAACTGGTGCTACTGTTATTTATTATTTATTATTATTATTAACGTAAAACGTTAATACCCTTTAAGGTTTAAGCACAACGTACTTAACAAGTAAAATGTTGTAAATATATTCCATAATTGTTTGACTTTCCAAGACATGAGAGGGTGCGAGCGTACCTAACGTTACCTTCGAGAATATTCTTACACCAAATTTCGTGGGTTGCATTTTTCAAGTTTCTATGTGTTTGTCTTATTGCAAAGCCACATCAGGTTTTAAAGTTAATACCGTGTATTTATTCTAAATTGGAATCTCTCAAATGGACCCCTCTAGTGGCACAGCGATGGACATGAAGGCTAATAACAGTAAAACATGATTTAAATACAAGAGCTGAGCCCACCGAGGGGAATCGAACCGTTGACATTAGCGTTGTAAATCCGGAGACAGACCGCTGTACTAGCGGAGGATTTGGAGTTTCTACATAGAACATATTTGGATACACTTCTTACTGGATTCTTGAGATGCCTCTGGTGAAACGACTTGCCACTAGGGGTCACTGTAAAGACTTAAATGTGACCAAGGAATACTGTCTCCGTTTGATGACAGACTTCCGTTCCATCAGACAGTGGAGCATAAAAAACCAGGAAAAGAAAAGAGAAATTCTTACTGTTAGATTACCCATGACTAATTCGATAATACAAAGATCCTTTGTATTAAAAAACTATCTGAAGAATCCACTTTTTTGTTTCCTTGTCCCATTCGTCGTAACCTGCAATACAAAAAGACTCAGTAAAATCACTTTAAAAAGCAATTCATAATCCTTGGTTTAAGCCTTCCATTGAGCAGCGGTTTAGCGGTGCTTACTGGCTCTGTTTTTTTGTACTACATGTCACAGCGGGTAGTCGACAAATATCACAAAAACAGACTTTCTTCTATCATCATTCTGTACATTCAGTCTACTTGATGAACCACAAATCCATGAAGACACAGCAATATTGTTATTTATATATATATATATACAGAGATATGTTGAGACTTCAAGTTGGTTCAGCGCCCGGGTTAGAAAATGACGTTTACAAGTGACGTCTAACCGGCTCCAGAGACCATCTAGTAGAGGATATAATTCTGAACATACTATTAAAAATCACGCCCACCAATTCTGCTTTCAACGAATTATCAGTAAAGTCGACTCACAAAAAAGTAATATGTTTAGCTTTGAACTATGAACAGTGAGAAGGATCATTTCACTTTGATAAATAGGTAGATTCGAGAATCAAATACATCAGTCTTTCAGTAAAATCTGTGTCTCCATATCTACACAGCTGAAAAGTTTTGGTTCTGAATTATGTGCAAAGCTACACGAGGGCTATCTGCGCTAGCCGTCTCTAATTTAGCAGTGTATGACTAGAGGGAAGGCAACTAGTCATCACCACCCAGCGCCAACTCTTGGACTACTATTTTACCAGTTAATAGTGGAATTGACCGTAACATTATAATGCCCCCACGGCTGAAGAGGTGTGCATGTTTAATGTGACGGGGATCCGAACCGGACCACCTCACATTACGAGTAGAGCGTCTTAACCACCTGGCCATGCCGAGCTTCAGTAGAAAAGCTGAACTCACTTCAGTCAGTCCACACTGTTCTCTTTAATGTGCCCAGATGTTAAAGTCACTTCAATGTCATTTCAGAGGATTCTCTAAGAGTTCTTATATTCAGAGTAAATAAGTCATACACGGTACATCATTTGTTTTGAGCCTTACATTAGCTTCCATCTTTAACGTTATATCGTACCTGTCAAAAGGATATGTTTTCAATCATTCTTCTTATCAGTTCTAACCAATAAACTCAAGACCATGATTCAGATTTTAATGATAAACCTGACTGGTTATCAGTACCTGGTATAGTAGGTAATGATAAACCTGACTGGTTATCAGTACCTGGTATAGTATGTAATGATAAACCTGACTGGTTATCAGTACCTGGTAGAGTATGTAATGATAAACCTGGCTGATTATCAGTACCTGGTAGAGTATGTAATGATAAACATTACTGGTTATCAGTACCTCGTATGGTATGTAATGATAAACCTGACTGGTTATCAGTACCTGGTATAGTATGTAATGATAAACCTGACAGATTATCAGTACCTGGTATAGTAGGTAATGATAAACCTGACTGGTTATCAGTACCTGGTATAGTATGTAATGATAAACCTGACTGGTTATCAGTACCTGGAATAGTATGTAATGATAAACCTGACTGGTTATCAGTACCTGGTATAGTATGTAATGATAAACCTGACTGGTTATCAGTACCTGGTATAGTATGTAATGATAAACCTGACGGGTTATCAGTACCTGGTATAGTATGTAATGATAAACCTGACGGGTTATCAGTACCTGGTATAGTATGTAATGATAAAACTGACTGATTATCAGTACCTGGTATAGTATGTAATGATAAACCTGACTGATTATCAGTACCTGGTATAGTATGTAATGATAAACCTGACTGGTTATCAGTACCTGGTATAGTATGTAATGATAAACCTGACTGGTTATCAGTACCTGGTATAGTATGTAATGATAAACCTGACGGGTTATCAGTACCTGGTATAGTATGTAATGATAAAACTGACTGATTATCAGTACCTGGTATAGTATGTAATGATAAACCTGACTGATTATCAGTACCTGGTATAGTATGTAATGATAAACCTGACTGGTTATCAGTACCTGGTATAGTATGTAATGATAAAACTGACTGGTTATCAGTACCTGGTATAGTATGTAATGATAAATCTTACTGGTTATCAAAACCTGGTATAATATTTAATGGTAAACATTACTGGTTATCAAAATCTGGTATAATATTTAATGGTACACATTACTGGTTATTAATAGCTCGTATAATGTTTAATGATAAAACTGACTGGTTATCAGTACCTGGTATAGTATGTAATGATAAAACTGACTGGTTATCAGTACCTGGTATAGTATGTAATGATAAATCTTACTGGTTATCAAAACCTGGTATAATATTTAATGGTAAACATCACTGGTTATTAATAACTTGTATAATGTTTAATGATAAAACTGACTGGTTATCAGTACCTGGTATAGTATGTAATGATAAATCTTACTGGTTATCAGTACCTGGTATAGTATGTAATGATAAACCTGACTGGTTATCAGTACCTGGTATAGTATGTAATGATAAAACTGACTGGTTATCAGTACCTGGTATAGTATGTAATGATAAATCTTACTGGTTATCAAAACCTGGTATAATATTTAATGGTAAACATTACTGGTTATCAAAATCTGGTATAATATTTAATGGTACACATTACTGGTTATTAATAGCTCGTATAATGTTTAATGATAAACTGACTGGTTATCAGTACCTGGTATAGTATGTAATGATAAAACTGACTGGTTATCAGTACCTGGTATAGTATGTAATGATAAATCTTACTGGTTATCAAAACCTGGTATAATATTTAATGGTAAACATCACTGGTTATTAATAACTTGTATAATTTTTAATGATAAACCTGACGGGTTATCAGTACCTGGTATAGTATGTAATGATAAAACTGACTGATTATCAGTACCTGGTATAGTATGTAATGATAAACCTGACTGATTATCAGTACCTGGTATAGTATGTAATGATAAACCTGACTGGTTATCAGTACCTGGTATAGTATGTAATGATAAAACTGACTGGTTATCAGTACCTGGTATAGTATGTAATGATAAATCTTACTGGTTATCAAAACCTGGTATAATATTTAATGGTAAACATTACTGGTTATCAAAATCTGGTATAATATTTAATGGTACACATTACTGGTTATTAATAGCTCGTATAATGTTTAATGATAAAACTGACTGGTTATCAGTACCTGGTATAGTATGTAATGATAAAACTGACTGGTTATCAGTACCTGGTATAGTATGTAATGATAAATCTTACTGGTTATCAAAACCTGGTATAATATTTAATGGTAAACATCACTGGTTATTAATAACTTGTATAATGTTTAATGATAAAACTGACTGGTTATCAGTACCTGGTATAGTATGTAATGATAAATCTTACTGGTTATCAGTACCTGGTATAGTATGTAATGATAAACCTGACTGGTTATCAGTACCTGGTATAGTATGTAATGATAAAACTGACTGGTTATCAGTACCTGGTATAGTATGTAATGATAAATCTTACTGGTTATCAAAACCTGGTATAATATTTAATGGTAAACATTACTGGTTATCAAAATCTGGTATAATATTTAATGGTACACATTACTGGTTATTAATAGCTCGTATAATGTTTAATGATAAAACTGACTGGTTATCAGTACCTGGTATAGTATGTAATGATAAAACTGACTGGTTATCAGTACCTGGTATAGTATGTAATGATAAATCTTACTGGTTATCAAAACCTGGTATAATATTTAATGGTAAACATCACTGGTTATTAATAACTTGTATAATTTTTAATGATAAAACTGACTGGTTATCAGTACCTGGTATAGTATGTAATGATAAATCTTACTGGTTATCAGTACCTGGTATAGTATGTAATGATAAATCTTACTGGTTATCAGTACCTGGTATAGTATGTAATGATAAATCTTACCGGTTATCAGTACCTGGTATAGTATGTAATGATAAACCTGACTGGTTATCAGTACCTGGTATAGTATGTAATGATAAACCTGACTGGTTATCAGTACCTGGTATAGTATGTAATGATAAACCTGACTGGTTATCAGTACCTGGTATAGTATGTAATGATAAATCTTACTGGTTATCAGTACCTGGTATAGTATGTAATGATAAATCTTACTGGTTATCAGTACCTGGTATAGTATGTAATGTATAATGTTTAATGATAAAACTGACTGGTTATCAGTATTTTGTAATAATAAACAGCTTGTGAACACACATACATATATATATACACACGTATGTAAACACACCTTCTGTTGTGGACCAGTAATCATGTTTAAACATGTGATGATAAAACTGACATTTCCTTATACCATTAAACGAACGTGATCCTCGAGGTCATTCTATTTGTGAATTAATTAGGGAGTACATGATTAATTAATTAGTAATAATAATCTCAATTAAATTAATTAATTGTTGCTTCAATATGGCAGCTCGGAATTGAAATCGATCTATTCATTTGTGGATGACACTACTGTTTTAAACTAATTTTCACGATAAAATAATCACTCACCTCTTTATTCATAAAATTAGGAAAACATTCATGGAACAAGAATATCTATTTATCCGATTACTACTCTCTCAAAAGGTAGACCCTTTCAAGAGGAAACTTTATAAGTTGACGTCACTTATTCATGAATTTAAATAATTCCATATCAAAATGTTTTCATTTTAAATTGAACACAAAGGTTTGATTAAATAAAGAAGATACTCAAAATATAGCATTTGACAATTATCGTCAAACAATGCGACGCGAGTGACCCCTGACAGCGAAGTCTTATTGATACTAACTTAGTTATACATTCATTCCTATTGGTCAACAACTCCTTCTAGCGTTAATTACTTGTATTGTATCAAATACTATTCAATACTCTTACTTGGCAGTAAGCCACGTCAAGCATGACCTTTTGTTTCACTCTTATATCCATAAATACATTTCGATCGAGTCACGTGTTTCATTTAAAACAGGAGTGACGGCAAAAACAATTCCATCTTAGCCACGTGAGACGCTTTTAAATCATCTGTAGAAGCTGTTTTCTGTTACATTAAACTGAGCTTCATTTTACAAAGCTGGAGTTTGTTATCAACTCCCTTTACGAATCTTAAATTCTTCAACCATATCTCCTAACTCTTCCTTTCAAAAAAGAAAACAGTCTCAAAGATTCCAACCTCTTCTCTCTCCCAAGTATCACTTTAGTAACCTTCTTCTGAACCTTTTACAATCACTCAATGTCCTTCCTAAGGTAAGAATCCCAAAACTGAACATAATATTCCAAATGTGGCCTAACCAATGACCTACGTAATGAAATTATATTCTCCTTGGACTTGTATTCAATATTTTTGTAGATATAATCTAAAATCATTCCTTCCTTACCACTTACATCAGTACACTACTTGGATGGCTTTAGAGACTGATTGACTATTACACACCAAATCACTTGACTTTCATGACACTGTTAAGGTCATTTCTATCCAAATTATGATTACCCACATGAAGTATCTTACATTTATTACAATTAAAACCTATCGGCCATTTATTTGCCGAACTCTTTAAAAGATTTAAATCGTTTTGTAAATCAGTAACATCCTCTTCACAGCCGGCAACACCCGAGATCTTGACGTCATCAATAGATATAAGTAAGTCATTGGTCATTCCTACATATATATCATTGATGTAACTTAAAAACAGCAATGGACCAAAGACTGAGTCCTGAGGTACCCCACTTGTTACATTACAATAGTTTGACTGAACTCCATTCATAACAATGTTCTGCTTTCTTCAATCAGGCCAATCTTCTATCCGTTCCTTCAGCTTATTTCCCACACCTGTAGAGATAAGTTTTCACAAGCATTTGATTTCACACTTTGTCAAATGCTTTCTGAAACTTCGGACCCACCAAATCTACACCTTTACCCTTATCTACATATCTAGTAACATTTTCAAAGATTGTCAATAGATTTATTAGGCAAGTTTTTGCTTTAGTGAAACCACGTTGATTAACCAATAACATCCTAAACTTCGTTAAATGACTTTGCAAAGCAACTTTTAACAGACGTTCCGAAAATTTTCCCCACGACTAATGGGTCTATAATTACAGGGACAATTTCATCACAGTTACATTAGACAATTTCCAGTCCTCTGCTCACTGTATGGATATTTGAAACATTTGCTTCTGATTTTATTAGTTTTAACCTCCCAAGAGAATTACCTTTCTTTAAACTTCCAAATTGTTTTTTTAAACAAACTCAGAATTAATGCAATCAACTTGTTCGATCTTGAAGCAACATTTTATGTTTGTTGGTGTTCTGAAGCCATGTTGTTCGTGTTCTGATGTGTGAAACTTGTGACTTCAAACTTAAATTTCTGTAAATGAATTTTGTTTGTTTGTTTTGGAATTTCGCACAAAGCTACTCGAGGGCTATCTGTGCTAGCCGTCCCTAATTTAGCAGTGTAAGACTAGAGGGAAGGCAGCTAGTCATCACCACCCACCGCCAACTCTTGGGCTACTCTTTACCAACGAATAGTGGGATTGATCGTCACATTATAACGCCCCCACGGCTGGGAGGGCGAGCATGTTTTGGCGCGACCCTCAGATTGCGAAGTGCACGCCTTAACGCGCTAGGCCATGCCAGGCCCCCTGTAAATGAAAACAACAACGTTGTTTTGGTTTCACAATAAATACCAAATAAAATATAAAATATATTTTATTGTATAAATCAAAACAAGTTGTCCTTTTTAATTGTATTTATATATTTTACTGCTAAATTTCTATAGTATAATAAATCTGTTGCTCTTTCCCTCGAGAGGCCTGGTATGGCCAAGCGCGTAAGGCGTGCAACTTGTAATCCGAGGGTCGCGGGTTCGCGCCCGCGTCGCGCTAAACATGCTCGCCCTCCCAGCCGTGGGGGCGTATATAGTGACGGTCAATCCCACTATTCGTTGGTAAAAGAGTAGCCCAAAAGTTGGCGGTGGGTGGTGATGACTAGCTGCCTTCCCTCTAGTCTTACACTGTTAAATTAGGGACGGCTAGCACAGATAGCCCTCGAGTAGCTTTGTGCGAAATTCAAAAACAAAACAAACTTTCCCTCGAATGATTTTATTATACTTTTATTATTTCCTTGAATCTTGGTTATTTTAATAAAATTAAACAAAAACATTAAATATTCAACTTTCAAAAGTATTTGTTTAATTGCAAGTTAATTTTAAAAATATATATACTGTGGCAAAATAGCCATTCTTTATTCTGTGTGATAAAAGCATTTAATCTAAGATAAATGTTATTCGTAGAGGGCGTAGTAACGAAAATTTATTGCTGGAAGATCTGTTTGATACATAGAGAGCGTGATAACTAACTTCTATTGGGAAAAGATAAAGTTTGCTTGTAGGGGTCGTGATGACGAATATTTATTACAAAATAACAAATTTTACTTGAATATATACAAATATTAATCATCAGAAAATTGTTTACTTATAGATGGCGTGATTTCGAATATTTATTGTGAAAAGATAAGGTTTAATTATAATTGTGATATGATGATATGCATTTTAATGTTTTATTAACCGTATCCTCCAATTTAAGACGTAATTGAAAACATTTTTTGCGTTTTTTTTTTCATTTGAGTAGATAAACAATGAATATGAACCTGCATCTCTGTGTTAACATAGAAAATTTAATAGTTTGTTATTTATGCTGTTTTCACGCCATTGGGGAAGAATTCCTTTCACTTCATCTACCCATTGTGTGATGTCTATCACTCAGAAGTGCACGTTGGTCTTTTCATTGAAAAATATTTCAGGGTTACTCACAGTATGTGAAGTTAAACAAATATATTTTCCACTGACAGTCAAGTGATCTCTATAGATAACAACATCTCTTTTGTCTATTTCATTGAAGAAAGACTAGTCACACGTATAGTGCTAGTTACTCTGGATAAGACTGAGTGAATTAGCTAAATTGATAACAAAATCTCAGTAGAATAGTCCAGAATTCATCTTATTATCGGAAATTATCTTATTAAGTATGTAACAAGAATATGGTTTAGAGTGACATAGTTTGAAACGTGATATTACCGAGTTAGGACTAACATTCCAACAAATGCAAATGTCCTTTGTGACCAGTTATTTATATGCCACGACGTCAGTAAACAGAAGTCACAGAAGTGCTTCGAAATGAATATATTTTAAGTTTCCTCTTAGTAGCGAACCTGTTTAGTCACTCTAAGTAGAACTGATCTCACAGAATAGTAACTTAAAAAAGAAAGATAGAAAGCCCGTAAAAAACCCATCAATGCTTTCTCTCAACAAGAAACACAAATTCACACACTTGTGTTCCAACCAGTACAAATATTTGTATAGCTCTAAAAGCGTTTAGAAATTACTATCCCGCAATATAAAATGATTTACTTCCAGATGTAGCGCCCTCTGGAGTCATGAATGTTTAAATCTTATGCCTTTGAAACAAACTTTCGCATCCAATGTTGGTGAATAAAATATAACTTTTAGTAAGTATAGAAGGTCTTTTTTTTTTGCTTACTTCCAACATTTATCTAAGTTTCTCTATAGAGCAATTTCATTTTTTTTATACCCTTATTAGAGTTTGAATGTTACACTCGAGTTGTCTTGTGTCTTCTCGAGTAATAAGATTGTCCATAAATCTGATTACTAAAAGAATGACCATTACAAAACAACTTTCTCCAACCTCTCCCTGATCTATCTTTCTACTTTTATCGGCGAAGCAGAAAGTCCTGGGAACCGACTTTAGTTCAGCGATTTTTTGTTTTATCTTTTGTTTCTTCTAACTGAACCGCTAAGCCTTGCGGGCGCTAGTTTCGTAATGACCAAGGCCTTCTGAGTCCTTTCTGCCTCAGCTCAATGCCACAGAAGTTGAGGCCTTTCAATCGTAAGGATAGTCTCCCTATTCATCATGGATTTTTGTGGTTTTTTTTTTACTTTCGTGGCCGATTTATCTTAGGGCTACTTCTATTCTTATGTATATATTTCTTGTGGCAATTCTGCCATTGAAGCACTAAACGTATTTTTTTCTTACTTATGTTTCCTACTTCGCTGTTTTCTTTTCTTTTGACCCAAACACGTCACAATCCTCTTATAGCAGACAAACTGGTGTTTTCTTCAGTATTTGTTTGTACAAACAGCAACGTCTCCCGCTGGTACAGCGGTAAGCCTGCAGGTTTACAACGTTAAAATCAGGGGCTCGATTCCCCTCGTTAGACATAGCAGATAGCCCAATGTGGCTTTGCTATAAGAAAACACACAAACAGCAATATTTTGAGTTGTTATGCCAAAATATATCCACTCTAGTTATCTGTATGTTTAAGGCTTAATTTGTTTAATGAAACTGATAACAATTGAGCATTGTAATAAGTTCACGACCTTAAAGGTTTTCTATAATGAACTGTCAATATAAACTTACTTATTATTTTTCTGTTTCTTCACATGTTCCATTATTGTCCCCTATCGGTGGTCGAAAGAGTTAAGTGCCTGATTCTAGAACTGTCAGTTAAACGGTGTCTATTTACTTAGATTTTCAATCTTGTTCAATAGACTGGAATCAGTTACAATCTTGATACGAGTTTGAAACAATAGGAAAGTTGTTTTGTTTGTGTGTTTTAAAACTACCTAAAGCGGCTGTGTTTATATAAACAAAGAAGCTTTTCAGAAGACCCGTGTTTGTTGTTTCAACTCCGATTAGACGCCAGGCTTTGAAAAACGCCTTTAGAAATTACCATTAGACAGACGATTCAAATGCAAATGATGAATAAATATATCAAAATTCTATCACTTCGCAAGCACGATCACAACTTTCTTTCATAAACGTAACATTCGCTTGATCAAAAACCAAAAACACCCCCCCCTCACAAAACAAACAAACAATCCAACTCTGCCTCGCTTTGTAAAGAATAAAACCAAGACAAACATCAGCACATTATCCAAGTCCTTATGTTCATCCGGTTTAGTTTTTGCTAAGTTCAAAGCTACTCGAGAGAGTATCTGTATTCTGCTCATTATGGGTATCGAAACCTGAATTTTAGCGTCGCAGGCTTATCGCTGAACCACTGGTCATTTAATCAATAGTTTAACCACATTTCAATATTGTTTGAACTCTCGAAGTTTATAACTCGGGTTATGTTGTTTTTTGCAACTGTGAATACCCAGGTGTTATATACCACTAGAAACTGGCTTTCGATACCCGTGATGGGCAGAACAGAGATAGCCAGTCCTTTGTGTAGTTTTGTGTTTAATGCAAAACAACAACAGCGCAGTTTATTGCGAGGTATAGTTTTATAGTTTGACTTAAAACAAGTAAGACGAGTTGTTAGTGTTACTAATGGATTAATTATCTGGATAATCATTCTCGTATTTATCACGCGTATTATTCGATCAGTGAATTCTCCATTCGTCGTCAGATTAGAATGGTTGTATTCAAGATAACCTGTTCAGGAGATTTAAACTTTAGTAACATTACAAAAACAAAACTTTCTGGTTGTAATCCTTCTTTGTTTTTGAATTTTGCGCAAAGCTACACGAGGTCTATCTGCGCTAGCCGTTTCTAATTTAGCAGTGTAAGACTAGAGGGAATGCAGCTAGTTATCACTATTCACCGCCAACTCTTGGACTACTCCTTTACTAACGAATTGTGGGATTGACTGTCAAATTATAACGCCCCTCACGGCTAAAAGAGCAAGTATGTTTGGTGCAACAGGGATTTCAACCCACGATCTTCAGATTACAAGTTGAATACCCTAACCACCTGGCCTTGTCGGGGCGGTTGTAATACATAAAAATGTCTGATATAACATCTGAATTCACTAGTCGAAACGTTGTAAAAATAACAATACACGTAATAAAGAAAATACAATAGTTCGAATAATTATACTGTTGCTATTACGTTTCTATGTCTGTGGTGGTACTGTGGGACGTTTACAAAAATAGTTTCGAATTAGTTAATTCTAAATAATATAACGAGTTTATGTTCACCTGTGTTGATTTGTTTTGTATTTTCTACAAACTAGCGCATACGTGAAACATGTTACATTGCTTAAAATCAAATGTTACTTAGTATGCAATAGTTCTTCGGTGGTACAGCGGCAAGTCTATGGACTTACAAAGCCAAACTCAGAGGTTTGATTCCTCTCGGTGGACACAGCAGATAGTCCGATGTGGATGGAAAACACCCACACTTACGCAAAATGATTTTTAAATAGTATAAAATGAGATTTGGTAACATACCTTTGAAGTCTTTGGTCAATTTCAACGTGGGCGAGTGTGTGTTGGACGGATAAGAATTGTCACGAGATGAAAAAAATATTGTGAAGCAGTGATGACTGTGGAAGAAAAGAATAGCATATAATAGAGATCTTCAATTTGAACAGTATTACATGCATACTTAAGTTAAAAGAAAGTTTAAAGCCCCTAAATTTGAGGCCGTTCTTAAGTTCGTGTTACTAACCAGAAGTGAGTTTCAGGCCGTTCTTAAGTCCGTGTTACTGACCAGAAGTACGTTTCAGGCCGTTCGTAAGTTCGTATTACTGACAGGAAGTAAGTTTCAGGCCGTCCTTTAGTTCGTGTTACTAACCAGAAGTGAGTTTCAGGCCGTTCTTAAGTTCGTGTTACTGACCAGAAGTAAGTTCCAGGCCGTTCTTAAGTTCGTGTTACTGACCAGAAGTACGTTTCAGGCCGTCATTAAGTTCGTATTACTGACCAGAAGGAAAACAACAACTAACTCTACCGTTGTCAGAAGAGCTTTAAATGGTCACTTTTATAACGTGCTCACAGCTGAAAATGCAAAGCCTGTTTACTTCTCTAACCTTTGACCTTTTGATCGGTCCAAAGAACACCGTGGTTATTTCAGATTTACGTCATCATATGAGCTTCCTTCGACCCGTTTAAGAACATTTAGTGTACGCAATTAAAATGAAAAAAAAAAAGTTTATTTTCGAAATTTCCTCAAAAACTACACACGATAATAACCGCCACAAATTTTGAAACGGAAGCTAAATCCCTTACCTATTTAGGTTATCTCGTATAACAAAAAGGTGGGATCTAACAGTAACTCTTATAACATGTGCGCGATCTCAAAGTGCGGAGGCTGTTATTATAATTTGTAGCAATAGAATGGGGCCCCCCGCTAGTACAGCGGTATGTCTTCGGATTTACGATGCAAAATCAGGGGTTCGATTCCCCTCGGTGGGCTCAGCAGATATCCCGACATGGCTTTGCTATAAGAAAACATAGAAACACACAATAGAAGGGGAAGTTTGAAACGTCAGATTCAATGTCTGGGTACACTAACCAGGTGGTCACAACCGGCCCTAATGAAAAAACCCAACAAAAAACAAGAAAATTATTTGCATTTCTTTAAGTTGTGTTTCGCTCAGGATCTATAAAACAAGATCACATATACATCTATATGTATTTATATTTTCCAATAGAAAAGACTTGACTACTACGCCTTTCCAAGACATGTTTAGAATTATTCGTTTAATGTGGTACTGTGGGCTGAGAGAGCCGTCGGATTTTATAAGGAAAGATAATTAACACGTAATGGATGAAATTACGACGTAAAGAAGGACCAGAGATCCCTAGGGCAGGTTCATAATCAACCTAAACCTAAAACTAGATCCTCTCCGCGCGAATCTCGTTAGCTAAGATCAAAGGGTCGGAAACTAGTTTGTAATTAAGAGATTGGTTAAAACTGCTTGCCACGTGTGAGTAGAAAGATCGATTGTTCTCGCCGCCAAAGTAACCAATGTCCCTCTAGTGGAGAAAAAAGATAATTACTTTTATACTCCAATGATATCTTGTGATTTGTGGGTGAGGTTAAAACAAAATAAAATTCTGTCGAATTATTGAAGTTTCAGCGGCTATGTGAACCCAAACTTCAGTGTTTTCAAAGAGAACTTTACAGAGTCGCATTTCTGTAGTATTGTCCCATAATTAACGTAATGAAAACACAAATAAACTTTGCAATTAATATCACCAGAAGCAATGAATATGGAATGTGATGATAACTAACTACAAACATATGCTAACGATCGGAACATTGTGTTCTCTTCGTTCTATTATCAAGTGTACAAAATACGAAACAAATTTAGAGAGCCCTAAATCGGTGATAGAAAAATTGTTTGTTGGATAGCTAATTTGGAATAGCCTCGTGATTAAGGAGCGCTCGACTTGTAATCTGAAGATCTTGGGTTCGCATCCACATCAGCGAACGTGCTCGCCCTTTCAACCGTAGATGCGTTATAATGTTACAGCCAATCTCATTATTCGTTGAGTAGTCCAAGAGTTGGCGGTGGTGATGTTGACTAATGCCTTCTTTCCTGTCTTATCATTGCAAAATTAGGGACAGCGAGGGCAAACAGTGTGAATTTTGGGGGATTTCAAGGTAAGCCAACTACTTGCCAACGACTTTGCAATGTTTCTTCAACTGTATTTTCAAAATAATTTATTGTTATTATTATTCGGCGCTATTCAATAAACGTAGACCCTATCTCAGGAGTTAACTGTTAAAGCAACAGTTCATGGTTCTCTTCCTGCTGTCCCAGAAACTCACTCTATACTCTGAGGCCGTAACAGCGACACTCAGAAATAGTTATATCGTCATACAAAGTAGCCCAAAATTTGACAGTACGTGTTGGTAACTTACCTCTAGTCTGTCAGTTAAAACACAGGGACTGACAGTCGCGCGCAGCTCGGTTCGTACAAAAACTTTCAAACGAATTCTCGAGGTGAAGTGACATTTATTCACGCAAAAGATTTGATGAGCTAGTCCAGAGACGTATATATATATATATATATATGTATTCCTTTTATGTCCATCCACAATATATCTATCAATCTAATGATACAAATAGGGTTAATAATTATCATTTTCAAAATATTAGACAATTTTTTTTATTTTATAAATAATTACTGACGAACGACAGGATTTCTCACAATAACCTGCATTGTTTTAAATAACCTGCATTGTTTTAAATAACCTGCATTGTTTTATTTGTTAACAGTATAGATTCCCATCTTACTGAAACTGAACAATTTAGTCTGCATATTTTATCTCGACTGATATTATGCTATAAGCTTACTGTTGGAACCACATTTCGTTTGGCTTGAATTTTGCGCAAAGCTACTTGAGAGCTATCTGCGCTAACTGTCCCTAATTTAGTAGTGTAAGACAAAAGGGAAGACAGCTAGCCATTACTACCCACCTCCACATCTTAGGCTACTCTTTTACCAACAAATAGTGGGTTTGATCGTCACATTATAACGCCCCCACGGGTGAAAAGGCGAGCCTGTTTGGTGTGACAAGGATTCAAACCCGCGACCCTCAGTTTATGAGTCGAGTGTTTTAACCACCTGGACATGCCGGGCCAAGTAGATTTGAAGTTAATGTTTGGAAGTGGTTTACATACATATATACAGTCATGTGAGAAAGTTAGGACACTCTACGAAAGCCTGCGTATTTGTGTAACGTTTTGGATACATACATATTTAATATCAATTTCAACAATACTGAGAGATTATAGGAATATAACTAAACAATTAAAACTGAAGAAACGACTTTTCAAGGTCTTCTGTAAATGTAATTATACAAAAATGCATATTCTAACTGAGGAAAAAGTTAGGACACCCTACCCCCTAATAATTAGTGTTATCCCCTTTGGCTGAAATAACTGCAATGAGACGCTTCTTGTAGCTATCTACCAGTCTCTGACATCGGTCTGAAGAAAGTTTGCCCCACTCCTCAATGCAGAATTCTTTCAGCTGTGAGATGTTTGAAGGGTTTCTTTTATGTACAGCCTGTTTCAAGTCACCCCACAGCATCTCAATGGGATTAATATCTGGGCTTTGACTCGGCCATTCCAGGACTCTCCATTTCTTAGTTTTCAGCCAGTCCTTGGTGGATTTACTGGTATGTTTTGGTCATTGTCGTATTGCAGTGTCCAGTTCCGCTTCAACTTTAATTTTCTTACAGATGGACTCACATGTTTCTCAAGCACCCTCTGATATACATTAGAATGCATGGTAAATTCAATTATTGTGAGCTGTCCAGGTCCTGCTGCAGCAAAGCAGCCCCAAACCATGATACTTCCACCTCCATGCTTCACAGTTGGTATGTGGTTCTTTTCCTGGAATGCTGTATTTGGTTTACGCGAAACGTGTCCTCATTTCTGGTGTCCAAAGAACATTATTCCAGAAGTCCTGGTTTTTGTCTACATTCTCTGTGGCAAATTTCAGTCTGGTCTTGAATTATTTCTTAGAGAACAAAGGTTTCCTCCTTGCACACCTCCCATGCAAGTTAAACTTGTGCAGTCTCTTTCTGATTGTAGAGGCATGCACTTTCACATCAACAGTAGCCAGAGCCTGCTGTAGGTCCCGTGATGGCATGTTAGGGTGTTTGGAGACCTCTTTTATATCTGCTTCCGGGGTAAACTTGCTTGGATGTCCAGACCTGGGCATGTTGGTAGTTGTTTTGAAAGCCCTCCACTTGCTGACTATTTTCCGGACAGTAGAATGGGTGATTTCAATATCTTTTGAGATCTTTTTAAAACCCTTACCAGACTCATAAGGTGCTACAATTTTCTTTCTGAAGGCCCCAGACAGCTCTTTTGCTCTCACCATGGTGCTCCCTCTCACTTAAACAGTCAGGAGCACACCAAACTAAATGTCTGAGGTTTAAATAGGTCAAGCCTCATTCAAAATGCTGAGTAACGATCTTCTAATCATGTGCACCTGGTATGATACACCTGTGTTTGAGTTGAGCCATTTTAAGTGGATATAAATGTGGGGGTGTTCTAACTTTTTCCTCAGTTAGAATATGTAGTTTTGTAGAATTACATTTACAGAAGATCTTGGAAAGTCTTTTCTTCAGTTTTAATTGTTTAGTTATATTCCTATAATCTCTAAGTATTGTTAAAATTGAGATTAAATATCTATATATCCAAAAATGTTACAAAACTACACAGGCTTTCATAGGGTATCGTAACTTTTTCACGTGACTGTATATTACTGATATATTTGAAGTTAATGATTGGAAGTCGTTTACATACATATAAATACTACTGATATATTTCGATTTCTTAAAATCTTCACGGCTATTAATAAATAAATGTATGGTTATTTCTAAAATAAGTCTTAAAAACTCAAACATGACATATCGTTGATTGTGGAGTTTTGTTAAAACAACAGATCTCTATATTATTACTAATTAACAGCACAAATTATAACCTGAATCATAAAAAATTAGACTCGACTGATATCCAGTTTAAGGTCGTATAGCACAAGAACACACTTTGATGCCTAGATCCACGACACAAAAACCCAACTCTGATAATCAGTTTCAGACTCAGGAACTCAAGAACACACTCTATTATCAAGTTCCAGACACAGAATAACACAAAACCTAACTGCAATAATTAGTTTCACAGTCAGTAACTCAAGAACACATTCTATTATCAAGTTCCAGACACAGAATAACACAAAACCCAACTCTGATAATTAGTTTCACACTCAGTAACTCAAGAACACATTCTATTATCAAGTTCCAGACACAGAATAACACAAAACCCAACTCCGATAATTAGTTTCACACTCAGTAACTCAAGAACACACTCTATTGTCAAGTTCCAGACACAGAATAACACAAAACCCAACTCTGATAATCAGTTTCAGAGTCAGGAACTCAAGAACACACTCTATCGTCAAGTTACAGACACAGAACAACACTAAACCCAACTCTGATAACCAGTTTCAGACTCAGTAACTCAAGAACACACTCTATTGTCAAGTTCCAGACACAGAATAACACAAAACCCAACTCTGATAATCAGTTTCAGAGTCAGAACTCAAGAACACACTCTATCGTCAAGTTACAGACACAGAACAACACTAAACCCAACTCTGATAACCAGTTTCAGACTCAGTAACTCAAGAACACACTCTATTGTCAAGTTCCAGACACAGAATAACACAAAACCCAACAGTATGTGTCATTTATTTATGTAGCGTTTTTATACACAGTATGTGTAGTTTATTAATGTAGCGTTTTTATACACAGTATGTGTCGTTTATTAATGTAGTGTTTTTATACACAATATGTGTCGTTTATTTATGTAGCGTTTTTATACACAGTATGTGTCGTTTATTTATGTCCACACTAAAAGACAAAACTAACTAGTACACAGTAACAAAATAAGAAGCTTCCTCGTAACTCTTAGTGTAGAAATAAATGTAATTTTTACGTGATCTATAGAACAGGTTAGAAAATTCTATTTCAAACTTGTACGTCTGTGCGATGAAATTCCTTGATTTGTTCTTAAAACGAGTACTCGATAAAATCAGAACATTAGATAGAAATGGATGACAGTAATTACAAACAGGCTGGAAGAGAGAAATAAAATGGAGAGGAGGCAGTAAAACAAAACTGATTTCTGTTTTTACCCCACAAAATGTGCCCCACGGGTTCTTGATTTGGCATTAAGGTCTTTAGGTCTTTGCTACTTTCTCCTGATGGAAGGAGCTGATGTTTTTTAGGTTCATCGAAGCCTTGCTCTGTTAAAAGAATCTGGTTCGAGAGTCGTGTGAAGCTAATTGAATACTTAGAGCAGAATACAGAGGATTCGAAACAGTGCACTTTTTATGTAACAACTAGTGTTTTCTAGAAACTTACGAAGTAGAAAACATTTTCCCTCATCTAAAGACAAGATAAGAAAAGTTCAGTACTTTTTTTAATGGAGAAAAGTCGTAGCGTAACAAGGAAACCCGATTTCTTATTGTGTTAATGTTTCCAGACGTTTGTACAGAAATAATAAAACATAATTATAAGAAGGCGGCTTTTCTGGGCAATAGTGTTTTGCACATGCCACGTCTATTACACGACAAGGAAGAAAAATATTTTTCTTATGTTGTTTGCTTTCATTTATACAAATATAAGTATTTTAGAAATCGCCTAGCTCTAAGTATCAATAAAAAAACACATTATTAAATGATTTATGTATTCAAGTACCTCACTTCATTCAATACATTGTTACATTGTTTCGTTTTCTCTTTTTGTTGTTGTTACAAAATGGACTTGATGTATTGTTCTAATCACGGGTATCAAAACCCAATTTTTAACGGTATATTTTCAGACTTAACCGCTGGAACTTGTTGGAATGGAAAATATTTTTATTTGCTTCTTAGTTATTAAACACAAAGCTACACAATGGACTATCTGTGCTCTGCCCACCACGAGTATCGAAACCCGGTTTATAGCGTTGTGGGTCCGACATGGCCAGGTGTTTAGGGTATTCGACTTGTAATGTCACACTCATACCAAAACATGCTTATCCTTTCAGCCGAGAGGGCGTTATAATGTTTCGCTCAATCCCAATATTCGTTGGTTAAAAAGAGTAGTTCAAGAGATGGCGGTGGGTAGTGATGATTAGCTGCCTTCCCTCTAGTCTTACACTGTTAAATTAGGGACATCTAGCGCAGATAGCCCTCTTGTAGCTTTGTGCGAAATTCAAAGACAAAACAAATAATTCTAGTGTTGTTAAATCCGTAGACGTACCGCTGTACCAGTGGGGACTATTTTGATAGAATATCATCATTTGCGAGATTGGCCTCGAAATTATTATTTCAAAAATATTAAAATGTTATTTGTCCTTATAAAACAAAAACAAATACGTGGCTGCTTAATTAGTGTTTTCTACTACGACCTGTATGTTAATCCTCGAGACAATTGTTTTTTATTTCTCGAGAAATAGTGAACCATTATTAATCTGGATACAATCCTTGTATAAAATTATGCTTTAAACCAACTATGATGACATATTTAGGTAACTAGGAAATTGTTATTTTTTATAATGTTAAGCCTTTTTTTAAGAAGTAGAAGATTTATTATAATTAATTATGCTTATCATAAGGCAGCAGTATTAGGCTTAATATATTTTTTAAAATGTTTCTTTTTATCTTTTCCCTCAGAGATTTTCAAAAATTAGGAAAGTTTATAATAATTATATTCAAACCACACTATGTTCACCACATTCACTGCAGACGACCAACCTCGTTTAATTCGGAGCTCATCAGGCCAGCTGGGACAAAGAAAAAGCAGAATAATTGTTGGAGCTCTATTTACATAAAGCATTTGTTACAACATCACTTGATCTCCGAGGAACTAAATACAAAAAAAATACAGTGTTAAAAATATAATAGGCATCATACTGATGTTTCACAGCAAGTATAATTAATTATAAACATTCTTTGCCAGCTTGGAAAATACAGTCATATCACAGAATTTGTTGGTGTAACAAATAGCTTAAGTGTTTCCACCATAACAAAGTTCCAGCTGGCCTGGTTCTTTCTTGTTTTTTCCCCTTTATGGTCTCTTTGAAAATCGACAAAGATAGGAGCAGATAAATCCAAATTAGATTATCATAACAAATACGTCGTTAAGTCTATTTTACCTATAGTCCAGAAGCAAAGACCAATTTAATCACGTGTCTGAGGTCAAAAGGCTTGAATACGTATTATCACTCACAAAATGGTGCAGAATAATAAATCTCTTGATGGCATCTACGGGGTTGTAGGTGAAATATGAGAACTTACAACTGGAAAAGGGGTTAATTGCTGATGTCTGTGTCTATCACATCTGTTATTCATCGTGATGTTACTCTGTGAAGATAAAAAAAATTTACACGTCACCATGACGTAAAGTGTCCTTTTTAGTTCGGAAGTCCGCTGGTAGAGGACTTGTCATTTCTCACAGCAATAGATGCATCAAACGGTAATCTACCTGACTTTATATTAATAAGTTAATTACAAAAAAAACATAATGAAATTGATTAATTCATATATTTATTTATATTAAATAAATCAATGAATTAATAATATCATATCAGCAAGCAAATAAAAGAGACATAAACGGTTACGAGTCAGTCATAAACTTTTTATTTAGACTTAACATTATAACAGGTGCTGCGTGCTGCAGTCCTGGCATCAGGCGCATCACAGGAGGGTAGAACAAGGTGAATGGTTACCCAAGCGACCAGAAGCAGCATCGTCGGCCATCATCTCAGCATGGCTGGTCTTTAAAAGGGGAAGGATACCACTAAAGATCTTCAGCGGCACAGAGTTAAATGTGACAGCGAAAACCTTCGAAAGGTCATCAGTTGTGTCAAAAGCATTGCGAACCCTTTCAGTCAGTGCCCGACAGAGTAAAAACTGATTTGATCTCATGTCAGGAAATAGGAAGCAAATAGGAGCTTATATCAGGCTGCTTGCAAGATCCTGAAAGATTGGAGAAACCCAGTATTGAAAGAAGATCCAGAACGTTAAAGCTGACAAAATAAAATTAAAGAGTTGCCAGGAACGCTGGACCTGTTCGGTGGATATCTGTACTTAGCTGCAACTACTGATGTGGACATGAAAGTAGTTTTCTGACAGTTGTTCCACCTTCCAACGTCCATGATGACACGATGAACAGAACTGATAAGACAGTTTCTGACTCCACAAAGCAGAGTTTAAAGAGTACCACCACCCAGGGTTGATGTTTCCCTTGTAGATGCTATATTCTTCTTTCAAAGTCACCAACTTTATGTTGGTTTTGAGGTCAAGGCCAGGTTTCATGAAGCTGTCAACAAAAACACAGACGTACGAACACAAATATCTCAGCTAGCGTGTGACCACTTTAAAGTTGACACGTGGCTTGAGTAGCACTCAAAATTAATTTCAGTCTCTCCGCAAAAATTGCAGTGTTGTTCTTCGCTGACATTACAGTGTTCAGCTCGGCCCACGTGTCAAAGTTGTCTGGCTTGATGTTGGAAAGGACAACAGCAATACAAGGTGACACACGGACGCACGCGCAACAGTTTGTCATACAGATCCTGAAGTGTGTTTATTCACACCTTTAGTTTTTACCTCAGCATTTTACAAATTATAATGATCATAAATCCTTGATCCGGAGAATCGGCAGAACACTGAAACATATGTTGGCCATACAAACTCAGAGATCTGTGGAGATCTTCAGGCAAAGAAAGGTAAACAATAAATAATATTCTAACTTCAGACAGAGAAAGGTAAACAATAAATAATATTCTAACTTCAGACAGAGAAAGGTAAACAATAAATAATGTCCTAATTTCAAACAAAGAAAGGTAAACAATAAACAATGTCCTAACTTCAAACAAAGAAAGGTAAACAATAAATAAAGTCCTAACTTCAAACAAAGAAAGGTGAACAATAAATAATGTCCCAATTTCAAACAAAGAAAGGTGAACAATAAATAATGTCCTAATTTCAAACAAAGAAAGGTAAACAATAAATAATGTCCTAACTTCAGACAAAGAAAGGTAAACAATAAATAAAGTCCTAACTTCAAACAAAGAAAGGTGAACAATAAATAATGTCCTAACTTCAGACAAAGAAAGGTAAACAATAAATAAAGTCCTAACTTCAAACAAAGAAAGGTAAACAATAAATAAAGTCCTAACTTCAAACAAAGAAAGGTGAACAATAAATAACGTCCTAATTTCAAACAAAGAAAGGTAAACAATAAATAATGGCCTAACTTCAAACAAAGAAAGGTAAACAATAAATAATATCCTATCTTCAGACAGAGAAAGGTTAACAATATATAATATAATAACTTAAAGCAGATAAAGATAAACAATAAATAATATTATAACTTTAGGCAGATAAAGATAAACAATAAATAATATTATAACTTTAGGCAGATAAAGATAAACAATAAATAATATTATAACTTTAGGCAGATAAAGATAAACAATAAATAATATTATAACTTTAGGCAGATAAATATGTACAGTTTTTTCGTTTCACGTGAAGAAAGTGTCAAAGTAACAGTTACTTTCTTATTTAGAGGGAGTTTCGTTTCTCAGGTAAAACTTGCTCACCACTCACCATCTAGTAAGTGACTGAATAAGAAAACTAGAACAATTTTCTTTACTTATCTTAACCAACGTAAAACTTCAAGGAACGTTTTGGGCAGTTTATTTATATATTATTGAAGTAGGCTACCATGACCAGGTAGTTAGGCACTCGACTGAGGGTTGCGGGTTCGAATCTCCATAACACAAACATTCTAGCCTTTTCAGCCTAGGGATTGTATTTGCTCTGTCTTTGAAATCTAAAGATTTCACACCAATATTACTTATCCAGGCACCATTATTTTGACTAAAAATGTTTTAATACAATAATTGTATGACATTAAAGATAGATAATTAGAGCTTATTTGCGTTTTGTCTTTACAATAAAATTATATTCAATTATCAGCCGCCATAATAATAAAATTGGGAGAAAACTATTTCGATACAAATTCTCCATTTTTTTTTCTCAGAGTGCCACGTAACTAGATGACACTTCAGTTTCCGTGCCTTTTGTTAAAGTTAATTCATTCCAAAGTCGAAGCTGCGAGTTTATCGTTGTGCAATGAATCGTAACTAGAACCGAATTTCGTTTTCTTAGGTTGTGTTTAGTGTTGCACCATCAGTATTTCTATCGAAACTTCTATTAAAAGCTCTTGTGTTTGTTTGTTTTTTTCAGCCACTACCTAAACTGCCATTAGACTGAGGTAAAAGGATAACATTGAGATTCGACACTAAATAACAGGGAGGGAAAACAAACAAACTCCGAGATAAGAGTTACATGGCAGTGAGGGAAAAGCGATGTTAGATATAGAAAACAAACAACAACAACACACATAACACAAGTACACATTAAAATTAGGTCAAATCTTTATTTAGTAAGTAACTCCGCCAGTTCTGACAACATGGTCGACGCAGCAATATTATGACACTACGAGTTCATGTTTTGAGGACTGCGCCAGCACTTTGTACCATACGTGCGCTGAAAAGTCTGACGGTCAAAATCCACTTTTCTCAGGCAAGAGTGACACAAGTATTAGTAGTAAGTGCTGTTGACTGGCTGTTTTATTCTAGTCAGTCACTTCAAAACTTCTAGCTCAGAAATACTTTCGTAACTGAAAACTGGGTAATGGAAGACAAAAAATGCATTTGAAAACACCTTCAACTTATTACCTCATTTAGACATTTAATATCATTGTGTGAGGTATAAAAAAAATGTAACAATAGTGTTCCAGGGACATTGTTATAGAAAAACCAAGTTTTTATATTGAAACATATCAGAAACTCGTCTCTTATGGGGCAATATTAAAGCTAATTTCAAACATATTAAGATATCTGTCGAAAACATAGACATTGAGACACATAAGTGACAGAGCTCTAACTCAGGAGATTTCCAAATTTTAATTAGGAGGTTGGACTTCAGATCAGGAGGGTTTTTATCTTCGTGTTTTCTGGCCCAAACTGCAATAAATGAGAGATGATTGTGTGTAGTTTGAATTGATTTGACCAAACATACCCAAATATTGTTTAAATACTCTATATATCTGCTCTTGTTTTTATATAAATAATGAAACTGAATGATTGAAATTTACTGTCGTATATCACAAAATATGTATCACAATATAATAATATATATCAAATATGACATACATATAACAATATAATAATATATATCACATATGAATATACATATAACAATATATAACAATATCACAATATAATAATATATATCACATATTAACATACATATAACAATATAACAATTCAATAATATATATCACATATGAACATACATATAACAATATGATAATAATGTATCACATATGAATATACATATAACAATATATAACAATATCACAATATAATAATATATATCACATATTAACATACATATAACAATATAACAATTCATATAATATATATCACATATGAACATACATATAACAATATAATAATATATATCACATATGAATATACATATAACAATATATAACAATATCACAATATAATAATATATATCACATATTAACATACATATAACAATATAACAATTCAATAATATATATCACATATGAACATACATATAACAATATGATAATGTATATCACATATGAATATACATATAACAATATATAACAATATCACAATATAATAATATATATCACATATGAACATACATATGACAATATAATAACTATCACATATCAACATAGATATCACAATATAATAACTATCACATATCAACATAGATATCACAATATGATAACTATCACATATCAACATAGATATCACAATATGATAACTATCACATATCAACATACAGATATAACAATATAATAACTATCACATATCAACATAGATATAACAATATAATAACTATCACATATCAACATAGATATCACAATATGATAACTATCACATATCAACATAGATATCACAATATGATAACTATCACATATCAACATAGATATCACAATATAATAACTATCACATATCAACATAGATATCACAATACAATAACTTTCATATATCAACATAGATATCACAATATAATAACGTCATATATCAACATAGATATCACAATATAATAACAACTATCGCATATCAACGTAGATATCACAATATATAACTTTCATATATCAACATAGATATCACAATATAATAACTGTCATATATCAACATAGATATCACAATATAATAATTGTCATACATCAACATAGATATCACAATATAATAACGTCATATATCAACATAGATATCACAATATAATAATTGTCATACATCAACATAGATATCACAATATAATAACTATCACATATCAACATAGATATAACAATATAATAACTATCACATATCAGCATAGATATCACAATATAATAACTATCACATATCAACATAGATATCACAATATAATAACTATCACATATCAACATAGATATCACAATATAATAACTATCACATATCAACATAGATATAACAATATAATAACTATCATATATCAACATAGATATAACAATATAATAACTATCACATATCAACATAGATATAAGAATATAATAACATCTTACAAGCAATGTTCACTAATTCCAAATATGGCAGGAATCCATCAAGATTGTCTTGTACATTGTTCTATGTATGTTGTACAAACATTCTTTGTGAGCATTAAATATGATGGAAAAATAGAAAATTTGTGAGGAAATCTAGAGTAAACTGAGGGTTAGGTACAAAGGGGAACAGCTAATAATAAGAGGTAATAATAGCAGAGGTAGGAATTTTTATTTTAAACAGAAGGGAGTGGCCCTCTGAAACGGGGATTTTTTTCTCCTGTCAGATGTATAACATGTAAGCTGAGAAATATCTTGCGTTGAAAGTCGAAAAGTAATGATTAGAGAGCAGTGTTTCGTTTCTTTCTTTCTATGAAAGTTGTATTTTATAAAGAAAAGGCAAGGCCTAAAAAACAAATTAGATCTTTGTTTCATTGTGTAGAAACTCACAGGGGCCAATCAGGTTTAACTTTCAACGTGTGCAAAATCACTAGGCCTAAAGAACAAATTATATATTTGTTTCATTGTGTAAGAAACTCACAGGGGCTAACGAATGAATCAGATTTGTTTCATCACGTACAGAATCGCTAGGCCTAAATAACATATTAGATCTTTGTTTCATTGTGTAGAAACTCACAGGGGCCAACGAACAAATCAGGTTTAACTTTCAACGTGTGCAAAATCACTAGGCCTAAAGAACAAATTAGATATTTGTTTCATTGTGTAGAAACTCACAGGGGCTAACGAATGAATCAGATTTGTTTCATCACGTACAGAATCGATAGGCCTAAATAACATATTAGATCTTTGTTTCATTGTGTAGAAACTCACAGGGGCCAACGAACAAATCAGGTTTAACTTTCAACGTGTGCAAAATCACTAGGCCTAAAAGGACAAATTAGATATTTGTTTCATTGTGTAGAAACTCACGAAACCTGGATAACTATATTTTTAATTGATTTATTATATGGTGAACCTTTGTAAGTTTGTTTAAACATTATGTCTTAGTTCGGTATATGCAGTTAAATTACTTTTGATCAAGAGTCAAGTTACTAAGTGATTCTAAATAGACATAAGATTAGATTTACCAAAACTGCTATGAAGAACCAGAACCTTTTAGCTGTTATGTACTTTAAATTGAACCAGAACTATTTAGTTAAACGAAAGAACATTAAATAGACAAATTTTGTTTTATTAACCAATATTTATAAGATACCTGTTAATATTTCTTCAAATACATTGTACACTTTAGGTGCCGTTAGTTACTAGGGTGTGATTTATAGAACCGGAACCTAGCAGATAAGTTTGTTTGTTTTGGAATTTCGCACAAAGCTACTCGAGGGCTATCTGTGCTAGCCGTCCCTAATTTAGCAGTGTAAGACTAGAGGAAGGCAGCTAGTCATCACCACCCACCGCCAGCTCTTGGGCTAGTCTTTTACCAACGAATAGTGGGATTTACCGTCACATTATAACGCCCCCACGGCTAGGAGGGCGAGCATGTTTGGCGCGACTCGGGCGCGAACCCGCGACCCTCAGATTACGAAGTGCACGCCTTAACGCACTAGGCCATGCCGGGCCCTAATAGGTTTTTAAGTGAGTAGGTTGTTAGCCCACTGCACCGAGCCGTCCCTAACAGTTGGGAGGGCGAGCTTGTTTGGCGCGACGCGGGCGCGAACCTGCGACCCTCGGATTACGAGTCGCACGCCTTAACCCGCTTGGCTATGCCGGACCCAGCAGATAAGAAACTGTCAGAGATTTCTACACAGATCATACAGATACCTCCCTCCTATCTGAATATTCTTACGAAGCCATTATCGAAAGCAAAATCTGTAACTTAAATATAATATTATCAAATTTCACGTGACATAAGTTCTACTAAATAAACATATTATGGATCTTGAGAGTTGAGATAGGAAAGACAGTTTATGTTATTTCGCTTAAGAAAATCCTGAGAATGATAGTTATTTAAAATTAATAGTTATGAAAATTAGTATTTGAAGGTAAATGTATGTATATTTAATTTACCGTGAAACATTCTGACTGATAAAATACATCTAACAGATGTATTTTAACATCCATTCTTAAAATGTACCCTTTTAAATAAATGCTATTGATGTTTGAACTTCTGTTACAGCTGTATTATTACAACTGCCCGAAATATACTAGTTGTTACAATCCGTCCAAAAGCGCATTTAAACAAATTTATTAATACTCTAATATGGGTAATCCGACATGACGAAGAAACTGTAATATTATTAAAGAAGTCACCCTTTATTGGACCATTTAACAAGAATGTCTACTGCGCTCTATCGTACGCCGCTGTAGACAAGACGTAACGACTCTGCTATAAAGGCCTAACGTAACGACGTTGCGCTCGTTACCAGACTGGGTCAAATAACAAGAGCTTTGTTTAAGATAATACAGACGAGGCCTAACTGTCATTATCAAGTTGGATCAAAGGACATGAATGTGTACTATATTTTGTTGTATGCGCTAAAGATTAAGCCTAAGTATGTCATTAGTAACGCTCAATACTAAACTGGATTAAATAACGAGTGCCTACAATACCTTCTTGTATTGTCGATATAGACGAGGCCTAGCGATACCGCTACAGATGAAGCCTAACTCATTAGCTGGATGAAAGACAAGTCGAAATGAATTTTATTTATAACAGCCTTTTAGCAGGTATGTAACAGGATTTATGATTTTCTAACAAGTATTATACTAATTAGGATGTGATATCAAAACGGGCTCTCGTTTTGGAAAATGTGCATACATAAATTTTTTTTGGGTGCGTGGCAAGTTTAGTATTTTAAGAACAACCACTGTTGTTTTTATCACATCTGAAACGAAACGTGTGTAGAAATACTTTAGCCTAAAATATGCTGGTGACTGAGCAAAAATGTGTAAGAGTAAATAAAACAAATCTTTAACGAACAATTCAAAATATTGCTATTGTTTTTACTGAAGGATTACCTAAAAAGTTTGTTTGTTTGTTTTAGAATTTCGCACAAAGCTACTGGAGGGCTATCTTTGCTAGCCGTCCCTAATTTAGTGTAAGACTAGAGGGAAGGCAGCTAGTCATCACCAACCATCAACTCTTGGGCTACTCTTTTACCAACGAATAGTGGGATTGACCGTCACATTATAACGCCTCCACCTCTGAAAGGGCGAACATGTTTGGCGCGACGGGGATGAGAACCCGCGACCCTCACATTATGAGTAGCACGCCTTAACACGCTTGGCCATGCCGGGCCATACCTAAAAGGTCAGTAACAGTTTTCTTATTTCTTTCAGGACCAGCATAGCCAGGTGGGTTAAGGCGTTCAACTCGTAATCCGAAGGTCGCGGGTTCGAATCCCCGTCGTACTAAACATGCTCGTCCTTTCAGTCGTGAGGCGTTATAAAGCGACAGTCAATCCCTATTCGTTGGTAAAAGAGTAGCACATAAGTTCGCGGTGGGTGGTGATGACTAAGTATCTGCCTTCTAATCTTACACAACTAAATTAGGGACGACTAGCGCAGATAGCCCTTGAGTAACTTTGTGCAAAATATTAAAAACAACAACAACAAACAAAAAACAAATTTATTTCTTTCACTGTAAGACATAGGAGTAATAGGATGTGAGACTGGTTTCACTCTTCCATCTCTCTGACCCAGCTTTACAAGAGAAAGGAGGAGGCCTGCTGAAGACGAATTCAGTTAGATCACACTTTACTTTATACTCGGATGTTCTTTAGACGATATTTCGTCATCGGATCAATCCGTCTAGGTTTAAGAACTTGAAGACAACAAATAGAAAACATGTCACAGTAACAAGATTTCTTAAGTGTCGCTGTGGTCTCGTAATCCACAAAGTAGAAACCTATCACGAAGATAGAGATTTCACTTAATTTACCAACAATTCAACACGAGCTACAGATACGTACAAGGTGAATGAACAAAAGTATGCTCTTGAAATATTTATGTTGACATTGCGATAGGTCCAAAACTACGTTTGTAAATAAACAGTTCAAGAACGCGGAAAGAAATACGAATAAGGTAACCTTTTATCATGTTCTTGAAGGCTCGTTTTCTTTAGTCAAATTGCATTTGTCGAACATTTTAAAAGTAAGTTTAGGGACTTGCTATTACGCATGAAGTTTCATTTCATGTTAATTTTTTTCAAGTTCCCTAGATGTGAGCAATCGTGTTCCACCTCTTTGTAATGTTTTCTAGATCTGACCAGGATCACACCATTTTGTTTATATTTTCTGGAGTTGACGAGGTTCTACTGTTTTGTTATGTTTGGTCATCTCCTGTGGATTGGGCATGCTCTATATTTTTGTTTCTTTCAGGGATCTCCACTGTTTTTTTATGGGTTTCCATCTCATTTTTCTGTTTTGGCTATCACTTGTGGACTGAATCAGTATCGTGATATAACATACGACATATTTATAATGTGAATAACTTTGTAAGTAAAGACTTTAAAATATACCATATAATAAATATACCATAAGTGTTCTTGTTTGTAAATTGAAAGCCCATTGTATAGCTTTGTGGATAAAAGTTTGTTCGTTTGTAGTTAACCGAAAACTCTTTGTATCACAGGTATCGAAACCTGATTTCTAGCGTTGGAAGTAAACAGTCATCCAACTGTGCTACTGGGGGTGTGGGTGGAGAAAATAAAGATAAAATACAGTTTTCAAGTACATTTTAAGAACTTGAAATAAAAAAAAAAAAATTGGAATCCAAATTTTGAGTAATTAGTAGCTTCAGTTATATGTTCAAACGTATTTTACAAAACGAATTTAAAGTAGAAATACGATCATTTGAAGTTTCGGTTGGCTTCCTCATTGATGTTTTAGGTGTTATAAATATTTTACAGTTAATACATTCGTCCCTCAAGTTGTGATGTTTTTTACTTTAGGTGTCTCAGTCTGTGTCACAAGAGTATGCCCTTTATCAGTTAATACATTCGTCCTCAAGCTTTGATGTTTTTTTGCTGTAGGTGCCTCAGTCTGTGTCACAAGAGTATGCCCTTTATCAGTTAATCACATTCTGTCCCTCAAGCTGTGATGTTTTGCTGTAGGTGCCCTCAGTCTGTGTCACAAGAGTATGCCCCTTTTACAGTTAATACATTCGTCCTCAAGCTGTGATGTTTTGCTGTAGGTGCCTCAGTCTGTGTCACAAGAGTATGCCCTTACAGTTAATACATTCGTCCTCAAGCTGTGATGTTTTTTTTGCTGGAGGTGCCTCAGTCTGTGTGGGCTTACTCTCTGTCAAGAGTATGCCCTTGTCACAAGAGTTAATACATTCTCTGTCCCTCAAGTTGTGGATGTTTTTTGCTGTAGGTTCCTTAGTCTGTGTCACAAGAAGTATGTCTTTATCAGTTAATACATTCGTCCTCAAGCTGTGATGTTTTGCTGGAGGTGCCTCAGTCTGTGTCACAAGAGTATGCCCTTACACAGTTAATACATTCGTCCCTCAAGCTGTGATGTTTTTTTGCTGTAGGTGCCTCAGTCTGTGTCACAAGAGTATGCCCTTTTACAGTTAATACATTCGTCCTCAAGCTGTGATGTTTTGCTGGAGGTGTCTCAGTCTGTGTCACAAGAGTATGCCCTTTTACAGTTAATACATTCGTCCCTCAAGCTGTGATGTTTTTGCTGTCAGGTGTCTCAGTCTGTACTCACAAGAGTATGCTCTTTATGCAGTTAATACAGTCTCGTGCCCAGTTAATAAGCTTGTGATGTTTTGCTGGAGGTGTCTCAGTCTGTGTCACAAGATGTGGGCTGCCCCTTTCACAAATTTAATACATTCGTCCCTCAAGCTGTGATGTTTTGCTGTAGGTGCCTCAGTCTGTGTCACAAGAGTATGCCCTTACTTTTTACAATTAATACATTCTGTCCTCAAGCTGTGATGTTTTGCTGGAGGTGTCTCAGTCTGTGGTCACAAGAGTATGCCAACCTTGGTTAACAGTTAATACATTCGTCCTCAAGCTGTGATGTTTTGCTGGAGGTGTCTCAGTCTGTGTCACAAGAGTATGCCCTTTTACAGTTAATACATTCGTCCTCAAGCTGTGATGTTTTGCTGAGAGGTGTCTCAGTCTGTGTCACAAGAGTATGCCCTTTACAGTTATTAATACATTCGTCCCTCAAGCTGTGATGTTTTGCTGTAGGTGCCTCAGTCTGTGTCACAAGGGTATGCCATTTTACAGTTAATACATTCTGTCCTCAAGTTGTGATGTTTTGCTGTAGGTGCCTCAGTCTGTGTCACAAGAGTATGCCCCTTTTACAATTAATACATTTCATTCGTCAAGTTGTGATGTTTTGCTGTAGGTGCCTCAGTCTGTGTCACAAGAATGCCTTTTACC
>NW_027467782.1:56150027-56247304 GCF_004210375.1 Tachypleus tridentatus
GTTTTCCTTTGTTTGTTAATACTAATAACCATACTTGAAACACTTGACTCGTTTTCCTTTGTTTGTTAATACTAATAACCATACTTGAAACACTTGACTCGTTTTCCTTTGTTTGTTAATACTAATAACCATGCTTGAAACACTTGACTCGTTTTCCTTTGTTTGTTAATACTAATAACCATACTTGAAACACTTGACTCGTTTTCCTTTGTTTGTTAATACTAATAACCATACTTGAAACACTTGACTCGTTTTCCTTTGTTTGTTAATACTAATAACCATACTTGAAACACTTGACTCGTTTTCCTTTGTTTGTTAATACTAATAACCATACTTGAAACACTTGACTCGTTTTCCTTTGTTTGTTAATACTAATAACCATACTTGAAACACTTGACTCGTTTTCCTTTGTTTGTTAATACTAATAACCATACTTGAAACACTTGACTCGTTTTCCTTTGTTTGTTAATACTAATAACCATACTTGAAACACTTGACTCGTTTTCCTTTGTTTGTTAATACTAATAACCATACTTGAAACACTTGACTCTTTGTTTGTTAATACTAATTTTCTTGACTCGTTTTCCTTTGTTTGTTAATACTAATAACCATACTTGAAACACTTGACTCGTTTTCCTTTGTTTGTTAATACTAATAACCATACTTGAAACACTTGACTCGTTTTCCTTTGTTTGTTAATACTAATAACCATACTTGAAACACTTGACTCGTTTTCCTTTGTTTGTTAATACTAATAACCATACTTGAAACACTTGACTCGTTTTCCTTTGTTTGTTAATACTAATAACCATACTTGAAACACTTGACTCGTTTTCCTTTGTTTGTTAATACTAATAACCATACTTGAAACACTTGACTCGTTTTCCTTTGTTTGTTAATACTAATAACCATACTTGAAACACTTGACTCGTTTTCCTTTGTTTGTTAATACTAATAACCATACTTGAAACACTTGACTCTTTGTTTGTTTTGACCGTTTTTTGTTTGTTAATACTAATAACCATACTTGAAACACTTGACTCGTTTTCCTTTGTTTGTTAATACTAATAACCATACTTGAAACACTTGACTCGTTTTCCTTTGTTTGTTAATACTAATAACCATACTTGAAACACTTGACTCGTTTTCCTTTGTTTGTTAATACTAATAACCATACTTGAAACACTTGACTCGTTTTCCTTTGTTTGTTAATACTAATAACCATACTTGAAACACTTGACTCGTTTTCCTTTGTTTGTTAATATAACCATCCTTGAAACACTTGACTCGTTTTCCTTTGTTTGTTAATACTAATAACCATACTTGAAACACTTGACTCGTTTTCCTTTGTTTGTTAATACTAATAACCATACTTGAAACACTTGACTCGTTTTCCTTTGTTTGTTAATACTAATAACCACTTGAAACTTGACTCGTTTTCCTTTGTTTGTTAATACTAATAACCATACTTGAAACACTTGACTCGTTTTCCTTTGTTTGTTAATACTAATAACCATACTTGAAACACTTGACTCGTTTTCCTTTGTTTGTTAATACTAATAACCATACTTGAAACACTTGACTCGTTTTCCTTTGTTTGTTAATACTAATAACCATACTTGAAACACTTGACTCGTTTTCCTTTGTTTGTTAATACTAATAACCATACTTGAAACACTTGACTCGTTTTCCTTTGTTTGTTAATACTAATAACCATACTTGAAACACTTGACTCTTTGTTTGTTTTCTTGACTCGTTTTTTGTTTGTTAATACTAATAACCATACTTGAAACACTTGACTCGTTTTCCTTTGTTTGTTAATACTAATAACCATGCTTGAAACACTTGACTCGTTTTCCTTTGTTTGTTAATACTAATAACCATACTTGAAACACTTGACTCGTTTTCCTTTGTTTGTTAATACTAATAACCATACTTGAAACACTTGACGTTTTCCTTTGTTTGTTAATACTAATAACCATGCTTGAAACACTTGACTCGTTTTCCTTTGTTTGTTAATACTAATAACCATACTTGAAACACTTGACTCGTTTTCCTTTGTTTGTTAATACTAATAACCATACTTGAAACACTTGACTCGTTTTCCTTTGTTTGTTAATACTAATAACCATACTTGAAACACTTGACTCGTTTTCCTTTGTTTGTTAATACTAATAACCATACTTGAAACACTTGACTCGTTTTCCTTTGTTTGTTAATACTAATAACCATACTTGAAACACTTGACTCGTTTTCCTTTGTTTGTTAATACTAATAACCATACTTGAAACACTTGACTCGTTTTCCTTTGTTTGTTAATACTAATAACCATACTTGAAACACTTGACGTTTTCCTTTGTTTGTTTACTAATAACCATACTTGAAACACTTGACTCGTTTTCCTTTGTTTGTTAATACTAATAACCATACTTGAAACACTTGACTCGTTTTCCTTTGTTTGTTAATACTAATAACCATACTTGAAACACTTGACTCGTTTTCCTTTGTTTGTTAATACTAATAACCATACTTGAAACACTTGACTCGTTTTCCTTTGTTTGTTAATACTAATAACCATACTTGAAACACTTGACTCGTTTTCCTTTGTTTGTTAATACTAATAACCATACTTGAAACACTTGACTCGTTTTCCTTTGTTTGTTAATACTAATAACCATACTTGAAACACTTGACTCGTTTTCCTTTGTTTGTTAATACTAATAACCATACTTGAAACACTTGACTCGTTTTCCTTTGTTTGTTAATACTAATAACCATACTTGAAACACTTGACTCGTTTTCCTTTGTTTGTTAATACTAATAACCATACTTGAAACACTTGACTCGTTTTCCTTTGTTTGTTAATACTAATAACCATACTTGAAACACTTGACTCGTTTTCCTTTGTTTGTTAATACTAATAACCATGCTTGAAACACTTGACTCGTTTTCCTTTGTTTGTTAATACTAATAACCACTTGAAACACTTGACTCGTTTTCCTTTGTTTGTTAATACTAATAACCATACTTGAAACACTTGACTCGTTTTCCTTTGTTTGTTAATACTAATAACCATACTTGAAACACTTGACTCGTTTTCCTTTGTTTGTTAATACTAATAACCATACTTGAAACACTTGACTCGTTTTCCTTTGTTTGTTAATACTAATAACCATACTTGAAACACTTGACTCGTTTTCCTTTGTTTGTTAATACTAATAACCATACTTGAAACACTTGACTCGTTTTCCTTTGTTTGTTAATACTAATGACTCGTTTTCCTTTGTTTGTTAATACTAATAACCATACTTGAAACACTTGACTCGTTTTCCTTTGTTTGTTAATACTAATAACCATACTTGAAACACTTGACTCGTTTTCCTTTGTTTGTTAATACTAATAACCATACTTGAAACACTTGACTCGTTTTCCTTTGTTTGTTAATACTAATAACCATACTTGAAACACTTGACTCGTTTTCCTTTGTTTGTTAATACTAATAACCATACTTGAAACACTTGACTCGTTTTCCTTTGTTTGTTAATACTAATAACCATACTTGAAACACTTGACTCGTTTTCCTTTGTTTGTTAATACTAATAACCATACTTGAAACACTTGACTCGTTTTCCTTTGTTTGTTAATACTAATAACCATGACTCGTTTTCCTTGTTAAACTAATAACCTTGACTCGTTTTCCTTTGTTTGTTAATACTAATAACCATACTTGAAACACTTGACTCGTTTTCCTTTGTTTGTTAATACTAATAACCATACTTGAAACACTTGACTCGTTTTCCTTTGTTTGTTAATACTAATAACCATACTTGAAACACTTGACTCGTTTTCCTTTGTTTGTTAATACTAATAACCATACTTGAAACACTTGACTCGTTTTCCTTTGTTTGTTAATACTAATAACCATACTTGAAACACTTGACTCGTTTTCCTTTGTTTGTTAATACTAATAACCATACTTGAAACACTTGACTCGTTTTCCTTTGTTTGTTAATACTAATAACCATACTTGAAACACTTGACTCGTTTTCCTTTGTTTGTTAATACTAATAACCATACTTGAAACACTTGACTCGTTTTCCTTTGTTTGTTAATACTAATAACCATACTTGAAACACTTGACTCGTTTTCCTTTGTTTGTTAATACTAATAACCATACTTGAAACACTTGACTCGTTTTCCTTTGTTTGTTAATACTAATAACCATACTTGAAACACTTGACTCGTTTTCCTTTGTTTGTTAATACTAATAACCATACTTGAAACACTTGACTCGTTTTCCTTTGTTTGTTAATACTAATAACCATACTTGAAACACTTGACTCGTTTTCCTTTGTTTGTTAATACTAATAACCATACTTGAAACACTTGACTCGTTTTCCTTTGTTTGTGTTAATACTAATAACCATACTTGAAACACTTGACTCGTTTTCCTTTGTTTGTTAATACTAATAACCATACTTGAAACACTTGACTCGTTTTCCTTTGTTTGTTAATACTAATAACCATACTTGAAACACTTGACTTTGTTTGTTTTTCCTTTGTTTGTTAATACTAATAACCATACTTGAAACACTTGACTCGTTTTCCTTTGTTTGTTAATACTAATAACCATACTTGAAACACTTGACTCGTTTTCCTTTGTTTGTTAATACTAATAACCATACTTGAAACACTTGACTCGTTTTCCTTTGTTTGTTAATACTAATAACCATACTTGAAACACTTGACTCGTTTTCCTTTGTTTGTTAATACTAATAACCATACTTGAAACACTTGACTCGTTTTCCTTTGTTTGTTAATACTAATAACCATACTTGAAACACTTGACTCGTTTTCCTTTGTTTGTTAATACTAATAACCATACTTGAAACACTTGACTCGTTTTCCTTTGTTTGTTAATACTAATAACCATACTTGAAACACTTGACTCGTTTTCCTTTGTTTGTTAATACTAATAACCATACTTGAAACACTTGACTCGTTTTCCTTTGTTTGTTAATACTAATAACCATACTTGAAACACTTGACTCGTTTTCCTTTGTTTGTTAATACTAATAACCATACTTGAAACACTTGACTCGTTTTCCTTTGTTTGTTAATACTAATAACCATACTTGAAACACTTGACTCGTTTTCCTTTGTTTGTTAATACTAATAACCATACTTGAAACACTTGACTCGTTTTCCTTTGTTTGTTAATACTAATAACCATACTTGAAACACTTGACTCGTTTTCCTTTGTTTGTTAATACTAATAACCATACTTGAAACACTTGACTCGTTTTCCTTTGTTTGTTAATACTAATAACCATACTTGAAACACTTGACTCGTTTTCCTTTGTTTGTTAATACTAATAACCATACTTGAAACACTTGACTCGTTTTCCTTTGTTTGTTAATACTAATAACCATACTTGAAACACTTGACTCGTTTTCCTTTGTTTGTTAATACTAATAACCATACTTGAAACACTTGACTCGTTTTCCTTTGTTTGTTAATACTAATAACCATACTTGAAACACTTGACTCGTTTTCCTTTGTTTGTTAATACTAATAACCATACTTGAAACACTTGACTCGTTTTCCTTTGTTTGTTAATACTAATAACCATACTTGAAACACTTGACTCGTTTTCCTTTGTTTGTTAATACTAATAACCAATGAAACACTTGAACCATGACTTTGTTTGTTAATTGAAACACTTGACTCGTTTTCCTTTGTTTGTTAATACTAATAACCATACTTGAAACACTTGACTCGTTTTCCTTTGTTTGTTAATACTAATAACCATACTTGAAACACTTGACTCGTTTTCCTTTGTTTGTTAATACTAATAACCATACTTGAAACACTTGACTCGTTTTCCTTTGTTTGTTAATACTAATAACCATACTTGAAACACTTGACTCGTTTTCCTTTGTTTGTTAATACTAATAACCATACTTGAAACACTTGACTCGTTTTCCTTTGTTTGTTAATACTAATAACCATACTTGAAACACTTGACTCGTTTTCCTTTGTTTGTTAATACTAATAACCATACTTGAAACACTTGACTCGTTTTCCTTTGTTTGTTAATACTAATAACCATACTTGAAACACTTGACTCGTTTTCCTTTGTTTGTTAATACTAATAACCATACTTGAAACACTTGACTCGTTTTCCTTTGTTTGTTAATACTAATAACCATACTTGAAACACTTGACTCGTTTTCCTTTGTTTGTTAATACTAATAACCATACTTGAAACACTTGACTCGTTTTCCTTTGTTTGTTAATACTAATAACATCACTTGAAACACTTGACTCGTTTTCCTTTGTTTGTTAATACTAATAACCATACTTGAAACACTTGACTCGTTTTCCTTTGTTTGTTAATACTAATAACCATACTTGAAACACTTGACTCGTTTTCCTTTGTTTGTTAATACTAATAACCATACTTGAAACACTTGACTCGTTTTCCTTTGTTTGTTAATACTTAACCATCCTTGAAACACTTGACTCGTTTTCCTTTGTTTGTTAATACTAATAACCATACTTGAAACACTTGACTCGTTTTCCTTTGTTTGTTAATACTAATAACCATACTTGAAACACTTGACTCGTTTTCCTTTGTTTGTTAATACTAATAACCATACTTGAAACACTTGACTCGTTTTCCTTTGTTTGTTAATACTAATAACCATACTTGAAACACTTGACTCGTTTTCCTTTGTTTGTTAATACTAATAACCTTGAAACTAATAACCTTGAAACTTGACTCGTTTTCCTTTGTTTGTTAATACTAATAACCATACTTGAAACACTTGACTCGTTTTCCTTTGTTTGTTAATACTAATAACCATACTTGAAACACTTGACTCGTTTTCCTTTGTTTGTTAATACTAATAACCATACTTGAAACACTTGACTCGTTTTCCTTTGTTTGTTAATACTAATAACCATACTTGAAACACTTGACTCGTTTTCCTTTGTTTGTTAATACTAATAACCATACTTGAAACACTTGACTCGTTTTCCTTTGTTTGTTAATACTAATAACCATACTTGAAACACTTGACTCGTTTTCCTTTGTTTGTTAATACTAATAACCATACTTGAAACACTTGACTCGTTTTCCTTTGTTTGTTAATACTAATAACCATACTTGAAACACTTGACTCGTTTTCCTTTGTTTGTTAATACTAATAACCATACTTGAAACACTTGACTCGTTTTCCTTTGTTTGTTAATACTAATAACCATGCTTGAAACACTTGACTTGAAACACTTGACTCGTTTTCCTTTGTTTGTTAATACTAATAACCATACTTGAAACACTTGACTCGTTTTCCTTTGTTTGTTAATACTAATAACCATACTTGAAACACTTGACTCGTTTTCCTTTGTTTGTTAATACTAATAACCATACTTGAAACACTTGACTCGTTTTCCTTTGTTTGTTAATACTAATAACCATACTTGAAACACTTGACTCGTTTTCCTTTGTTTGTTAATACTAATAACCATACTTGAAACACTTGACTCGTTTTCCTTTGTTTGTTAATACTAATAACCATACTTGAAACACTTGACTCGTTTTCCTTTGTTTGTTAATACTAATAACCATACTTGAAACACTTGACTCGTTTTCCTTTGTTTGTTAATACTAATAACCATACTTGAAACACTTGACTCGTTTTCCTTTGTTTGTTAATACTAATAACCATACTTGAAACACTTGACTCGTTTTCCTTTGTTTGTTAATACTAATAACCATACTTGAAACACTTGACTCGTTTTCCTTTGTTTGTTAATACTAATAACCATACTTGAAACACTTGACTCGTTTTCCTTTGTTTGTTAATACTAATAACCATACTTGAAACACTTGACTCGTTTTCCGTTTTTTGTTTGTTAATACTAATAACCATACTTGAAACACTTGACTCGTTTTCCTTTGTTTGTTAATACTAATAACCATACTTGAAACACTTGACTCGTTTTCCTTTGTTTGTTAATACTAATAACCATACTTGAAACACTTGACTCGTTTTCCTTTGTTTGTTAATACTAATAACCATACTTGAAACACTTGACTCGTTTTCCTTTGTTTGTTAATACTAATAACCATACTTGAAACACTTGACTCGTTTTCCTTTGTTTGTTAATACTAATAACCATACTTGAAACACTTGACTCGTTTTCCTTTGTTTGTTAATACTAATAACCATACTTGAAACACTTGACTCGTTTTCCTTTGTTTGTTAATACTAATAACCATACTTGAAACACTTGACTCGTTTTCCTTTGTTTGTTAATACTAATAACCATACTTGAAACACTTGACTCGTTTTCCTTTGTTTGTTAATACTAATAACCATACTTGAAACACTTGACTCGTTTTCCTTTGTTTGTTAATACTAATAACCATACTTGAAACACTTGACTCGTTTTCCTTTGTTTGTTAATACTAATAACCATACTTGAAACACTTGACTCGTTTTCCTTTGTTTGTTAATACTAATAACCATACTTGAAACACTTGACTCGTTTTCCTTTGTTTGTTAATACTAATAACCATACTTGAAACACTTGACTCGTTTTCCTTTGTTTGTTAATACTAATAACCATACTTGAAACACTTGACTCGTTTTCCTTTGTTTGTTAATACTAATAACCATACTTGAAACACTTGACTCGTTTTCCTTTGTTTGTTAATACTAATAACCATACTTGAAACACTTGACTCGTTTTCCTTTGTTTGTTAATACTAATAACCATACTTGAAACACTTGACTCGTTTTCCTTTGTTTGTTAATACTAATAACCATACTTGAAACACTTGACTCGTTTTCCTTTGTTTGTTAATACTAATAACCATACTTGAAACACTTGACTCGTTTTCCTTTGTTTGTTAATACTAATAACCATACTTGAAACACTTGACTCGTTTTCCTTTGTTTGTTAATACTAATAACCATACTTGAAACACTTGACTCGTTTTCCTTTGTTTGTTAATACTAATAACCATACTTGAAACACTTGACTCGTTTTCCTTTGTTTGTTAATACTAATAACCATACTTGAAACACTTGACTCGTTTTCCTTTGTTTGTTAATACTAATAACCATACTTGAAACACTTGACTCGTTTTCCTTTGTTTGTTAATACTAATAACCATACTTGAAACACTTGACTCGTTTTCCTTTGTTTGTTAATACTAATAACCATACTTGAAACACTTGACTCGTTTTCCTTTGTTTGTTAATACTAATAACCATACTTGAAACACTTGACTCGTTTTCCTTTGTTTGTTAATACTAATAACCATACTTGAAACACTTGACTCGTTTTCCTTTGTTTGTTAATACTAATAACCATACTTGAAACACTTGACTCGTTTTCCTTTGTTTGTTAATACTAATAACCATGAAACACTTGACTTGAAACACTTGACTCGTTTTCCTTTGTTTGTTAATACTAATAACCATACTTGAAACACTTGACTCGTTTTCCTTTGTTTGTTAATACTAATAACCATACTTGAAACACTTGACTCGTTTTCCTTTGTTTGTTAATACTAATAACCATACTTGAAACACTTGACTCGTTTTCCTTTGTTTGTTAATACTAATAACCATACTTGAAACACTTGACTCGTTTTCCTTTGTTTGTTAATACTAATAACCATACTTGAAACACTTGACTCGTTTTCCTTTGTTTGTTAATACTAATAACCATACTTGAAACACTTGACTCGTTTTCCTTTGTTTGTTAATACTAATAACCATACTTGAAACACTTGACTCGTTTTCCTTTGTTTGTTAATACTAATAACCATACTTGAAACACTTGACTCGTTTTCCTTTGTTTGTTAATACTAATAACCATACTTGAAACACTTGACTCGTTTTCCTTTGTTTGTTAATACTAATAACCATACTTGAAACACTTGACTCGTTTTCCTTTGTTTGTTAATACTAATAACCATACTTGAAACACTTGACTCGTTTTCCTTTGTTTGTTAATACTAATAACCATACTTGAAACACTTGACTCGTTTTCCTTTGTTTGTTAATACTAATAACCATACTTGAAACACTTGACTCGTTTTCCTTTGTTTGTTAATACTAATAACCATACTTGAAACACTTGACTCGTTTTCCTTTGTTTGTTAATACTAATAACCATACTTGAAACACTTGACTCGTTTTCCTTTGTTTGTTAATACTAATAACCATACTTGAAACACTTGACTCGTTTTCCTTTGTTTGTTAATACTAATAACCATACTTGAAACACTTGACTCGTTTTCCTTTGTTTGTTAATACTAATAACCATACTTGAAACACTTGACTCGTTTTCCTTTGTTTGTTAATACTAATAACCATACTTGAAACACTTGACTCGTTTTCCTTTGTTTGTTAATACTAATAACCATACTTGAAACACTTGACTCGTTTTCCTTTGTTTGTTAATACTAATAACCATACTTGAAACACTTGACTCGTTTTCCTTTGTTTGTTAATACTAATAACCATACTTGAAACACTTGACTCGTTTTCCTTTGTTTGTTAATACTAATAACCATACTTGAAACACTTGACTCGTTTTCCTTTGTTTGTTAATACTAATAACCATACTTGAAACACTTGACTCGTTTTCCTTTGTTTGTTAATACTAATAACCATACTTGAAACACTTGACTCGTTTTCCTTTGTTTGTTAATACTAATAACCATACTTGAAACACTTGACTCGTTTTCCTTTGTTTGTTAATACTAATAACCATACTTGAAACACTTGACTCGTTTTCCTTTGTTTGTTAATACTAATAACCATACTTGAAACACTTGACTCGTTTTCCTTTGTTTGTTAATACTAATAACCATACTTGAAACACTTGACTCGTTTTCCTTTGTTTGTTAATACTAATAACCATACTTGAAACACTTGACTCGTTTTCCTTTGTTTGTTAATACTAATAACCATACTTGAAACACTTGACTCGTTTTCCTTTGTTTGTTAATACTAATAACCATACTTGAAACACTTGACTCGTTTTCCTTTGTTTGTTAATACTAATAACCATACTTGAAACACTTGACTCGTTTTCCTTTGTTTGTTAATACTAATAACCATACTTGAAACACTTGACTCGTTTTCCTTTGTTTGTTAATACTAATAACCATACTTGAAACACTTGACTCGTTTTCCTTTGTTTGTTAATACTAATAACCATACTTGAAACACTTGACTCGTTTTCCTTTGTTTGTTAATACTAATAACCATACTTGAAACACTTGACTCGTTTTCCTTTGTTTGTTAATACTAATAACCATACTTGAAACACTTGACTCGTTTTCCTTTGTTTGTTAATACTAATAACCATACTTGAAACACTTGACTCGTTTTCCTTTGTTTGTTAATACTAATAACCATACTTGAAACACTTGACTCGTTTTCCTTTGTTTGTTAATACTAATAACCATACTTGAAACACTTGACTCGTTTTCCTTTGTTTGTTAATACTAATAACCATACTTGAAACACTTGACTCGTTTTCCTTTGTTTGTTAATACTAATAACCATACTTGAAACACTTGACTCGTTTTCCTTTGTTTGTTAATACTAATAACCATACTTGAAACACTTGACTCGTTTTCCTTTGTTTGTTAATACTAATAACCATACTTGAAACACTTGACTCGTTTTCCTTTGTTTGTTAATACTAATAACCATACTTGAAACACTTGACTCGTTTTCCTTTGTTTGTTAATACTAATAACCATACTTGAAACACTTGACTCGTTTTCCTTTGTTTGTTAATACTAATAACCATACTTGAAACACTTGACTCGTTTTCCTTTGTTTGTTAATACTAATAACCATACTTGAAACACTTGACTCGTTTTCCTTTGTTTGTTAATACTAATAACCATACTTGAAACACTTGACTCGTTTTCCTTTGTTTGTTAATACTAATAACCATACTTGAAACACTTGACTCGTTTTCCTTTGTTTGTTAATACTAATAACCATACTTGAAACACTTGACTCGTTTTCCTTTGTTTGTTAATACTAATAACCATACTTGAAACACTTGACTCGTTTTCCTTTGTTTGTTAATACTAATAACCATACTTGAAACACTTGACTCGTTTTCCTTTGTTTGTTAATACTAATAACCATACTTGAAACACTTGACTCGTTTTCCTTTGTTTGTTAATACTAATAACCATACTTGAAACACTTGACTCGTTTTCCTTTGTTTGTTAATACTAATAACCATACTTGAAACACTTGACTCGTTTTCCTTTGTTTGTTAATACTAATAACCATACTTGAAACACTTGACTCGTTTTCCTTTGTTTGTTAATACTAATAACCATACTTGAAACACTTGACTCGTTTTCCTTTGTTTGTTAATACTAATAACCATACTTGAAACACTTGACTCGTTTTCCTTTGTTTGTTAATACTAATAACCATACTTGAAACACTTGACTCGTTTTCCTTTGTTTGTTAATACTAATAACCATACTTGAAACACTTGACTCGTTTTCCTTTGTTTGTTAATACTAATAACCATACTTGAAACACTTGACTCGTTTTCCTTTGTTTGTTAATACTAATAACCATACTTGAAACACTTGACTCGTTTTCCTTTGTTTGTTAATACTAATAACCATACTTGAAACACTTGACTCGTTTTCCTTTGTTTGTTAATACTAATAACCATACTTGAAACACTTGACTCGTTTTCCTTTGTTTGTTAATACTAATAACCATACTTGAAACACTTGACTCGTTTTCCTTTGTTTGTTAATACTAATAACCATACTTGAAACACTTGACTCGTTTTCCTTTGTTTGTTAATACTAATAACCATACTCGTTTTCCTTTGTTTGTTAATACTTGAAACACTTGACTCGTTTTCCTTTGTTTGTTAATACTAATAACCATACTTGAAACTTGACTTGACTTTGTTTGACTCGTTTTCCTTTGTTTGTTAATACTAATAACCATACTTGAAACACTTGACTCGTTTTCCTTTGTTTGTTAATACTAATAACCATACTTGAAACACTTGACTCGTTTTCCTTTGTTTGTTAATACTAATAACCATACTTGAAACACTTGACTCGTTTTCCTTTGTTTGTTAATACTAATAACCATACTTGAAACACTTGACTCGTTTTCCTTTGTTTGTTAATACTAATAACCATACTTGAAACACTTGACTCGTTTTCCTTTGTTTGTTAATACTAATAACCATACTTGAAACACTTGACTCGTTTTCCTTTGTTTGTTAATACTAATAACCATACTTGAAACACTTGACTCGTTTTCCTTTGTTTGTTAATACTAATAACCATACTTGAAACACTTGACTCGTTTTCCTTTGTTTGTTAATACTAATAACCATACTTGAAACACTTGACTCGTTTTCCTTTGTTTGTTAATACTAATAACCATACTTGAAACACTTGACTCGTTTTCCTTTGTTTGTTAATACTAATAACCATACTTGAAACACTTGACTCGTTTTCCTTTGTTTGTTAATACTAATAACCATACTTGAAACACTTGACTCGTTTTCCTTTGTTTGTTAATACTAATAACCATACTTGAAACACTTGACTCGTTTTCCTTTGTTTGTTAATACTAATAACCATACTTGAAACACTTGACTCGTTTTCCTTTGTTTGTTAATACTAATAACCATACTTGAAACACTTGACTCGTTTTCCTTTGTTTGTTAATACTAATAACCATACTTGAAACACTTGACTCGTTTTCCTTTGTTTGTTAATACTAATAACCATACTTGAAACACTTGACTCGTTTTCCTTTGTTTGTTAATACTAATAACCATACTTGAAACACTTGACTCGTTTTCCTTTGTTTGTTAATACTAATAACCATACTTGAAACACTTGACTCGTTTTCCTTTGTTTGTTAATACTAATAACCATGTTTTCCTTGAAACCATACTTGAAACTTGACTCGTTTTCCTTTGTTTGTTAATACTAATAAATACTTGAAACCATGACTCGTTTTCCTTTGTTTGTTAATACTAATAAACACTTGACTCGTTTTCCTTTGTTTGTTAATACTAATAACCATACTTGAAACACTTGACTCGTTTTCCTTTGTTTGTTAATACTAATAACCATACTTGAAACACTTGACTCGTTTTCCTTTGTTTGTTAATACTAATAACCATACTTGAAACACTTGACTCGTTTTCCTTTGTTTGTTAATACTAATAACCATACTTGAAACACTTGACTCGTTTTCCTTTGTTTGTTAATACTAATAACCATACTTGAAACACTTGACTCGTTTTCCTTTGTTTGTTAATACTAATAACCATACTTGAAACACTTGACTCGTTTTCCTTTGTTTGTTAATACTAATAACCATACTTGAAACACTTGACTCGTTTTCCTTTGTTTGTTAATACTAATAACCATACTTGAAACACTTGACTCGTTTTCCTTTGTTTGTTAATACTAATAACCATACTTGAAACACTTGACTCGTTTTCCTTTGTTTGTTAATACTAATAACCATACTTGAAACACTTGACTCGTTTTCCTTTGTTTGTTAATACTAATAACCATACTTGAAACACTTGACTCGTTTTCCTTTGTTTGTTAATACTAATAACCATACTTGAAACACTTGACTCGTTTTCCTTTGTTTGTTAATACTAATAACCATACTTGAAACACTTGACTCGTTTTCCTTTGTTTGTTAATACTAATAACCATACTTGAAACACTTGACTCGTTTTCCTTTGTTTGTTAATACTAATAACCATACTTGAAACACTTGACTCGTTTTCCTTTGTTTGTTAATACTAATAACCATACTTGAAACACTTGACTCGTTTTCCTTTGTTTGTTAATACTAATAACCATACTTGAAACACTTGACTCGTTTTCCTTTGTTTGTTAATACTAATAACCATACTTGAAACACTTGACTCGTTTTCCTTTGTTTGTTAATACTAATAACCATACTTGAAACACTTGACTCGTTTTCCTTTGTTTGTTAATACTAATAACCATACTTGAAACACTTGACTCGTTTTCCTTTGTTTGTTAATACTAATAACCATACTTGAAACACTTGACTCGTTTTCCTTTGTTTGTTAATACTAATAACCATACTTGAAACACTTGACTCGTTTTCCTTTGTTTGTTAATACTAATAACCATACTTGAAACACTTGACTCGTTTTCCTTTGTTTGTTAATACTAATAACCATACTTGAAACACTTGACTCGTTTTCCTTTGTTTGTTAATACTAATAACCATACTTGAAACACTTGACTCGTTTTCCTTTGTTTGTTAATACTAATAACCATACTTGAAACACTTGACTCGTTTTCCTTTGTTTGTTAATACTAATAACCATACTTGAAACACTTGACTCGTTTTCCTTTGTTTGTTAATACTAATAACCATACTTGAAACACTTGACTCGTTTTCCTTTGTTTGTTAATACTAATAACCATACTTGAAACACTTGACTCGTTTTCCTTTGTTTGTTAATACTAATAACCATACTTGAAACACTTGACTCGTTTTCCTTTGTTTGTTAATACTAATAACCATACTTGAAACACTTGACTCGTTTTCCTTTGTTTGTTAATACTAATAACCATACTTGAAACACTTGACTCGTTTTCCTTTGTTTGTTAATACTAATAACCATACTTGAAACACTTGACTCGTTTTCCTTTGTTTGTTAATACTAATAACCATACTTGAAACACTTGACTCGTTTTCCTTTGTTTGTTAATACTAATAACCATACTTGAAACACTTGACTCGTTTTCCTTTGTTTGTTAATACTAATAACCATACTTGAAACACTTGACTCGTTTTCCTTTGTTTGTTAATACTAATAACCATACTTGAAACACTTGACTCGTTTTCCTTTGTTTGTTAATACTAATAACCATACTTGAAACACTTGACTCGTTTTCCTTTGTTTGTTAATACTAATAACCATACTTGAAACACTTGACTCGTTTTCCTTTGTTTGTTAATACTAATAACCATACTTGAAACACTTGACTCGTTTTCCTTTGTTTGTTAATACTAATAACCATACTTGAAACACTTGACTCGTTTTCCTTTGTTTGTTAATACTAATAACCATACTTGAAACACTTGACTCGTTTTCCTTTGTTTGTTAATACTAATAACCATACTTGAAACACTTGACTCGTTTTCCTTTGTTTGTTAATACTAATAACCATACTTGAAACACTTGACTCGTTTTCCTTTGTTTGTTAATACTAATAACCATACTTGAAACACTTGACTCGTTTTCCTTTGTTTGTTAATACTAATAACCATACTTGAAACACTTGACTCGTTTTCCTTTGTTTGTTAATACTAATAACCATACTTGAAACACTTGACTCGTTTTCCTTTGTTTGTTAATACTAATAACCATACTTGAAACACTTGACTCGTTTTCCTTTGTTTGTTAATACTAATAACCATACTTGAAACACTTGACTCGTTTTCCTTTGTTTGTTAATACTAATAACCATACTTGAAACACTTGACTCGTTTTCCTTTGTTTGTTAATACTAATAACCATACTTGAAACACTTGACTCGTTTTCCTTTGTTTGTTAATACTAATAACCATACTTGAAACACTTGACTCGTTTTCCTTTGTTTGTTAATACTAATAACCATACTTGAAACACTTGACTCGTTTTCCTTTGTTTGTTAATACTAATAACCATACTTGAAACACTTGACTCGTTTTCCTTTGTTTGTTAATACTAATAACCATACTTGAAACACTTGACTCGTTTTCCTTTGTTTGTTAATACTAATAACCATACTTGAAACACTTGACTCGTTTTCCTTTGTTTGTTAATACTAATAACCATACTTGAAACACTTGACTCGTTTTCCTTTGTTTGTTAATACTACTAAACCATACTTGAAACACTTGACTCGTTTTCCTTTGTTTGTTAATACTAATAACCATGAAACACTTGACTTGAAACACTTGACTCGTTTTCCTTTGTTTGTTAATACTAATAACCATACTTGAAACACTTGACTCGTTTTCCTTTGTTTGTTAATACTAATAACCATACTTGAAACACTTGACTCGTTTTCCTTTGTTTGTTAATACTAATAACCATACTTGAAACACTTGACTCGTTTTCCTTTGTTTGTTAATACTAATAACCATACTTGAAACACTTGACTCGTTTTCCTTTGTTTGTTAATACTAATAACCATACTTGAAACACTTGACTCGTTTTCCTTTGTTTGTTAATACTAATAACCATACTTGAAACACTTGACTCGTTTTCCTTTGTTTGTTAATACTAATAACCATACTTGAAACACTTGACTCGTTTTCCTTTGTTTGTTAATACTAATAACCATACTTGAAACACTTGACTCGTTTTCCTTTGTTTGTTAATACTAATAACCATACTTGAAACACTTGACTCGTTTTCCTTTGTTTGTTAATACTAATAACCATACTTGAAACACTTGACTCGTTTTCCTTTGTTTGTTAATACTAATAACCATACTTGAAACACTTGACTCGTTTTCCTTTGTTTGTTAATACTAATAACCATACTTGAAACACTTGACTCGTTTTCCTTTGTTTGTTAATACTAATAACCATACTTGAAACACTTGACTCGTTTTCCTTTGTTTGTTAATACTAATAACCATACTTGAAACACTTGACTCGTTTTCCTTTGTTTGTTAATACTAATAACCATACTTGAAACACTTGACTCGTTTTCCTTTGTTTGTTAATACTAATAACCATACTTGAAACACTTGACTCGTTTTCCTTTGTTTGTTAATACTAATAACCATACTTGAAACACTTGACTCGTTTTCCTTTGTTTGTTAATACTAATAACCATACTTGAAACACTTGACTCCTTTGTTTGTTAATACTAATAACCATACTTGAAACACTTGACTCGTTTTCCTTTGTTTGTTAATACTAATAACCATACTTGAAACACTTGACTCGTTTTCCTTTGTTTGTTAATACTAATAACCATACTTGAAACACTTGACTCGTTTTCCTTTGTTTGTTAATACTAATAACCATACTTGAAACACTTGACTCGTTTTCCTTTGTTTGTTAATACTAATAACCATACTTGAAACACTTGACTCGTTTTCCTTTGTTTGTTAATACTAATAACCATACTTGAAACACTTGACTCGTTTTCCTTTGTTTGTTAATACTAATAACCATACTTGAAACACTTGACTCGTTTTCCTTTGTTTGTTAATACTAATAACCATACTTGAAACACTTGACTCGTTTTCCTTTGTTTGTTAATACTAATAACCATACTTGAAACACTTGACTCGTTTTCCTTTGTTTGTTAATACTAATAACCATACTTGAAACACTTGACTCGTTTTCCTTTGTTTGTTAATACTAATAACCATACTTGAAACACTTGACTCGTTTTCCTTTGTTTTTGTTAATACTAATAACCAACCATGACTCGTTTTCCTTTGTTTGTTAATACTAATAACCATACTTGAAACACTTGACTCGTTTTCCTTTGTTTGTTAATACTAATAACCATACTTGAAACACTTGACTCGTTTTCCTTTGTTTGTTAATACTAATAACCATACTTGAAACACTTGACTCGTTTTCCTTTGTTTGTTAATACTAATAACCATACTTGAAACACTTGACTCGTTTTCCTTTGTTTGTTAATACTAATAACCATACTTGAAACACTTGACTCGTTTTCCTTTGTTTGTTTTCCTTGACTCGTTTTTTGTTTGTTAATACTAATAACCATACTTGAAACACTTGACTCGTTTTCCTTTGTTTGTTAATACTAATAACCATACTTGAAACACTTGACTCGTTTTCCTTTGTTTGTTAATACTAATAACCATACTTGAAACACTTGACTCGTTTTCCTTTGTTTGTTAATACTAATAACCATACTTGAAACACTTGACTCGTTTTCCTTTGTTTGTTAATACTAATAACCATACTTGAAACACTTGACTCGTTTTCCTTTGTTTGTTAATACTAATAACCATACTTGAAACACTTGACTCGTTTTCCTTTGTTTGTTAATACTAATAACCATACTTGAAACACTTGACTCGTTTTCCTTTGTTTGTTAATACTAATAACCATACTTGAAACACTTGACTCGTTTTCCTTTGTTTGTTAATACTAATAACCATACTTGAAACACTTGACTCGTTTTCCTTTGTTTGTTAATACTAATAACCATACTTGAAACACTTGACTCGTTTTCCTTTGTTTGTTAATACTAATAACCATACTTGAAACACTTGACTCGTTTTCCTTTGTTTGTTAATACTAATAACCATACTTGAAACACTTGACTCGTTTTCCTTTGTTTGTTAATACTAATAACCATACTTGAAACACTTGACTCGTTTTCCTTTGTTTGTTAATACTAATAACCATACTTGAAACACTTGACTCGTTTTCCTTTGTTTGTTAATACTAATAACCATACTTGAAACACTTGACTCGTTTTCCTTTGTTTGTTAATACTAATAACCATACTTGAAACACTTGACTCGTTTTCCTTTGTTTGTTAATACTAATAACCATACTTGAAACACTTGACTCGTTTTCCTTTGTTTGTTAATACTAATAACCATACTTGAAACACTTGACTCGTTTTCCTTTGTTTGTTAATACTAATAACCATACTTGAAACACTTGACTCGTTTTCCTTTGTTTGTTAATACTAATAACCATACTTGAAACACTTGACTCGTTTTCCTTTGTTTGTTAATACTAATAACCATACTTGAAACACTTGACTCGTTTTCCTTTGTTTGTTAATACTAATAACCATACTTGAAACACTTGACTCGTTTTCCTTTGTTTGTTAATACTAATAACCATACTTGAAACACTTGACTCGTTTTCCTTTGTTTGTTAATACTAATAACCATACTTGAAACACTTGACTCGTTTTCCTTTGTTTGTTAATACTAATAACCATACTTGAAACACTTGACTCGTTTTCCTTTGTTTGTTAATACTAATAACCATACTTGAAACACTTGACTCGTTTTCCTTTGTTTGTTAATACTAATAACCATACTTGAAACACTTGACTCGTTTTCCTTTGTTTGTTAATACTAATAACCATACTTGAAACACTTGACTCGTTTTCCTTTGTTTGTTAATACTAATAACCATACTTGAAACACTTGACTCGTTTTCCTTTGTTTGTTAATACTAATAACCATACTTGAAACACTTGACTCGTTTTCCTTTGTTTGTTAATACTAATAACCATACTTGAAACACTTGACTCGTTTTCCTTTGTTTGTTAATACTAATAACCATACTTGAAACACTTGACTCGTTTTCCTTTGTTTGTTAATACTAATAACCATACTTGAAACACTTGACTCGTTTTCCTTTGTTTGTTAATACTAATAACCATACTTGAAACACTTGACTCGTTTTCCTTTGTTTGTTAATACTAATAACCATACTTGAAACACTTGACTCGTTTTCCTTTGTTTGTTAATACTAATAACCATACTTGAAACACTTGACTCGTTTTCCTTTGTTTGTTAATACTAATAACCATACTTGAAACACTTGACTCGTTTTCCTTTGTTTGTTAATACTAATAACCATACTTGAAACACTTGACTCGTTTTCCTTTGTTTGTTAATACTAATAACCATACTTGAAACACTTGACTCGTTTTCCTTTGTTTGTTAATACTAATAACCATACTTGAAACACTTGACTCGTTTTCCTTTGTTTGTTAATACTAATAACCATACTTGAAACACTTGACTCGTTTTCCTTTGTTTGTTAATACTAATAACCATACTTGAAACACTTGACTCGTTTTCCTTTGTTTGTTAATACTAATAACCATACTTGAAACACTTGACTCGTTTTCCTTTGTTTGTTAATACTAATAACCATACTTGAAACACTTGACTCGTTTTCCTTTGTTTGTTAATACTAATAACCATACTTGAAACACTTGACTCGTTTTCCTTTGTTTGTTAATACTAATAACCATACTTGAAACACTTGACTCGTTTTCCTTTGTTTGTTAATACTAATAACCATACTTGAAACACTTGACTCGTTTTCCTTTGTTTGTTAATACTAATAACCATACTTGAAACACTTGACTCGTTTTCCTTTGTTTGTTAATACTAATAACCATACTTGAAACACTTGACTCGTTTTCCTTTGTTTGTTAATACTAATAACCATACTTGAAACACTTGACTCGTTTTCCTTTGTTTGTTAATACTAATAACCATACTTGAAACACTTGACTCGTTTTCCTTTGTTTGTTAATACTAATAACCATACTTGAAACACTTGACTCGTTTTCCTTTGTTTGTTAATACTAATAACCATACTTGAAACACTTGACTCGTTTTCCTTTGTTTGTTAATACTAATAACCATACTTGAAACACTTGACTCGTTTTCCTTTGTTTGTTAATACTAATAACCATACTTGAAACACTTGACTCGTTTTCCTTTGTTTGTTAATACTAATAACCATACTTGAAACACTTGACTCGTTTTCCTTTGTTTGTTAATACTAATAACCATACTTGAAACACTTGACTCGTTTTCCTTTGTTTGTTAATACTAATAACCATACTTGAAACACTTGACTCGTTTTCCTTTGTTTGTTAATACTAATAACCATACTTGAAACACTTGACTCGTTTTCCTTTGTTTGTTAATACTAATAACCATACTTGAAACACTTGACTCGTTTTCCTTTGTTTGTTAATACTAATAACCATACTTGAAACACTTGACTCGTTTTCCTTTGTTTGTTAATACTAATAACCATACTTGAAACACTTGACTCGTTTTCCTTTGTTTGTTAATACTAATAACCATACTTGAAACACTTGACTCGTTTTCCTTTGTTTGTTAATACTAATAACCATACTTGAAACACTTGACTCGTTTTCCTTTGTTTGTTAATACTAATAACCATACTTGAAACACTTGACTCGTTTTCCTTTGTTTGTTAATACTAATAACCATACTTGAAACACTTGACTCGTTTTCCTTTGTTTGTTAATACTAATAACCATACTTGAAACACTTGACTCGTTTTCCTTTGTTTGTTAATACTAATAACCATACTTGAAACACTTGACTCGTTTTCCTTTGTTTGTTAATACTAATAACCATACTTGAAACACTTGACTCGTTTTCCTTTGTTTGTTAATACTAATAACCATACTTGAAACACTTGACTCGTTTTCCTTTGTTTGTTAATACTAATAACCATACTTGAAACACTTGACTCGTTTTCCTTTGTTTGTTAATACTAATAACCATACTTGAAACACTTGACTCGTTTTCCTTTGTTTGTTAATACTAATAACCATACTTGAAACACTTGACTCGTTTTCCTTTGTTTGTTAATACTAATAACCATACTTGAAACACTTGACTCGTTTTCCTTTGTTTGTTAATACTAATAACCATACTTGAAACACTTGACTCGTTTTCCTTTGTTTGTTAATACTAATAACCATACTTGAAACACTTGACTCGTTTTCCTTTGTTTTCCTTTGAAACACTTGACTTTTCCTTTGTTTGTTAATACTAATAACCATACTTGAAACACTTGACTCGTTTTCCTTTGTTTGTTAATACTAATAACCATACTTGAAACACTTGACTCGTTTTCCTTTGTTTGTTAATACTAATAACCATACTTGAAACACTTGACTCGTTTTCCTTTGTTTGTTAATACTAATAACCATACTTGAAACACTTGACTCGTTTTCCTTTGTTTGTTAATACTAATAACCATACTTGAAACACTTGACTCGTTTTCCTTTGTTTGTTAATACTAATAACCATACTTGAAACACTTGACTCGTTTTCCTTTGTTTGTTAATACTAATAACCATACTTGAAACACTTGACTCGTTTTCCTTTGTTTGTTAATACTAATAACCATGACTCGTTTTCCTTTGTTTGAAACTTGAAACTTGACTCGTTTTCCTTTGTTTGTTAATACTAATAACCATACTTGAAACACTTGACTCGTTTTCCTTTGTTTGTTAATACTAATAACCATACTTGAAACACTTGACTCGTTTTCCTTTGTTTGTTAATACTAATAACCATACTTGAAACACTTGACTCGTTTTCCTTTGTTTGTTAATACTAATAACCATACTTGAAACACTTGACTCGTTTTCCTTTGTTTGTTAATACTAATAACCATACTTGAAACACTTGACTCGTTTTCCTTTGTTTGTTAATACTAATAACCATACTTGAAACACTTGACTCGTTTTCCTTTGTTTGTTAATACTAATAACCATACTTGAAACACTTGACTCGTTTTCCTTTGTTTTGGAATTTTGAAACAATTAACAATATTCTAATTTAAGAAGAAAACATTGGAATCTATCATAATTACTGGTTTTAACAACACACATAAGCAGCTCGTCTCTGTCTAGTAGGTTAAGATTCTTCTCAATTCCATCATACAAAAAATTATTCTTCGATTATATCACAAGATAAAGGTTTTACGTTCATTTACTTTATAAATAAATAATTACTAATAATAGTAATTAATGATTTTAATCATTCAAGACGCTCTCAAGAATTTTCAAGAGCTGTAATAGACCTGACTAGACTTAAGTTTTTGAAGAGATAACTTTCGGTTATTGACACTGAATCCCGATTTCGATACCCGTGATTGACATAGCACAATATAGCCCGTTGTGTTTGACTAAATATAAGCAAGTTATCTTTCAATATACATATGTTTGTTTAACAAAGCTACAATAAACAATACGAACATATATGAACAGAATGAAAAGCGAAATTTTTTTCACATCGAATACTCAGATGTCATATAAATATATTAAGTTTTATACCGAAGAATAAATAAATAAATAAGTGGAAACCATGGCGGATTACATTATAACACGGCCCGACACGGCCCGGCACGGCCACGTGGTTAAGGCACTAGACTCGTAATCTGAGGGGCGCAGGTTCGAATCCCGTCACATCAAACATGGTCGCTCTTTCAATCGTGAGGGCGTTATAATGTGACGGTCAATCCCACTATTCGTTGGTAAAGAGAAGCCCAAGAGATGGCGGTGGGTGGTGATGATTAACTGCTTCCCTGTAGTCTTACACTGCTAAATTAGTGTCGGTTAGCGCAGATAGCCCTCGTGTAGCTTTGCGCGAAATTCATAAACAAGCAAACAATACATAATAACACACCCTGGCGGCGAATATTCGTTTTATTTTTTTCCTTCTCTGAAAAACAAAACAAAATTACAGATATATGAATGTGTATAATTCGTCTACTGTCGTTTTGATGAAACAGTAGGTTTGTAGTACAGATTAACTTATGATGTTTGAAACATGAAAAACATCGGCCACAGTTTGTTGATTTTGCTTTAGCTTACAAAAACAAACAAACCCAAGATGATTGTTTTATGGAACTTTATATATGGAACATATTCAGTCATCAAATGTTTTTCATGAACAATCTATACAAGATAAACTTGCATTTTTCTGTGAATTACTTGCCCACCCCTTCTCGGTAGTTTACGGACTTAATAAACTGGGGTTCGGTTGCTCGCGGGTAACGGAGCAGATGGCTCAATGCGTCTTTATGTAAGAACAACAAACTGCTGTAAAATATTTTGTAAAACAATAATCTATAGGGGCATTTAAAGTCATGTTTGAAGTAAAAGGTGAAAGTAAACAGATCAGAGCGACATCGCACAGTTTATTGGTATAAACGTTGTTTTATATGAGAGGTAAAATGTATCAAACATAACATTACGTATAGCGAAACGTGAATAATGAGTTATAGAAGGGCTCAATTTAACGGTTGTTATTATTGCAGCGAAACGTTAGTTATAAACAAACATAGAAAGATTTCGTTTACTTTCATTACAGCGAAACGTGAATTGAGAGTTATTTTAAGTCTGAAACGAAAGGTTGTCGTTACTACAATGAAACGTTAGCAATACATATAGACGTATTGCATTTACTTCTTATGGAGTGGCACGTGAATTGCGCTACCTATTATCAAAACGAAACGGTGTGTTACGTATAGAATCAAATCTCATTTTCTGTCAACGCAACCTGAACGCAACATTTATACGTACAAATATTTACTATATTTTCAACTTTGGGCCCAGCATAAAATGGGCTAAGACGTGCGATCGTAATTTGAGAGTCGCGGATTCGAATCCTCGTTACACCAAACACGCTCGCCCTTTCAGTCGTGGAGACGTTATAAAGTGACGGTCAATCCCACTGTTCGTTGATAAAAGAGAAGCCTAAGAGTTGGCGGTGGTTGGTGATGACTAGCTGGCTTCCCTCTAGTCTTACACTGCTAAATTAGGGACGGGTAGCGAAGATAGCCCTCGTGTAGCTTTGCGCGAAATTAAAAAAAAACAAACAAACCTTTCAACCCAGCTTAGTGTATGCCTACCTGTTTTAAATGACTTTTTAGTACTCACTTGTTGACACCAGAGTCAATACATCTAAACTAATAACGCTTTACTACTCGAAAAACAAACCCTAAACAAGGCTTAGCAATAGTTTACATATTCGTTTTGTATCACCCGCGTTACGTCATTCTAGTTAAACGAACGAAGCACGAATACTTAATCAAGTTAATTACATGAAACAAAAAGTTTTATATTATAACTGTCAGCGTCGAAACTGAAACATTTTTTTACTTTCAAGTGAAAGAGATCACATTTGATAAATTCGTTTTACCACAAGGGCCCAGCATGGCTAAGCGTGTTAAGGCGTGCGACTCGTAATCTGAGGGTCGCGGGTTCTCATCCCGGTCGCGCCAAACATGCTCGCCCTTTTAGCCGTGAAGACCGTTATAATGTGACGGTCAATCCCACTATTCATTGGTAAAAGAGTCGCCCAAGAGTTGGCGGTGGGTGGTGATGACTAGCTGCCATCCCTCTAGTCTTACACTGCTAAATTACGGACGACTAGCATAGATAGCCCTCGAGTAGCTTTGTGCAACATTCCAAAACAAACAAACAAACGTTTCACTACAAAATGAAAGCTGTATTTAAATAAAATGTATTAATTGGATAACGAAACTGTTTTCGGCAGGATTGTTTAAACCTAAACTCAAATATTTATGTTATCGTGTTATCAACGCCAGTTTGCCACCTAGTGGTATGCTTGCGGACTTATAGTAGTGCTAGAAACCGAGTTTCGATACACGAGATGGGCAGAGCACAGATAACCCTTTATGTAGCTTTGTGCTAAATAAAAAAAAACAACAAATGAATTTGTTTCGTTCTTCGTACTAATTAAACTTCGTAGTTAATTAACTAATTGTCGCTACTTATGATAAATCATATGTTAGCTGTGAGGTGGGGTGTTTAATATGAAACAATATACACACACGTATATATAACAGATTCTTATGCATCACCAGAATAGAAAGTCATGATCAACCTTGTTTGTTTGATTGTGAATTTCGCACAAAGCTACTCGAGGGCTATCTGTGCTAGCCGTCCCTAATTTAGTAGTGCAAGACTAGAGGAAAGGCAGCTAGTCATCACCACCCACCGCCAACTGTTGGGCTACTCTTTTACAAACGAATAGTGGGATTGATCGTCACTTTATAACGCCCCCACGGCTGAAAGGGCGAGCATGTTTGGTACGACGGGGATGCGAACCCGCGACCCTCAGATTACGAGTCGCACGCCTTAACACGTTTGGCCGTGCCGGGCCCATGTTCAACCTTGAGCTACAGATATGTTTCAAAGCTTTTCTATATCATTTAACTATCACCTGTTATTATATTGTTTCAATATATCAATAATCTAATTATTTTAATTTTACTGTTAATTTCTGTAGCCATGGTTTTCAATGTTTTATTATAATCTACCTAAAGATTTTTTTTCAAATGATGACACAACTACGTCTGCTGTAGTACCTACGACGTCCACAAGATGTTCCTTTGTTTTAGTTACGATGACAAATATGAGCTCATATAGTCCTAGGACTGAAGAGGTCAATAAATTATGTGTTATACAACCGCGATACACATGATGATCGATAACAAATTATCTTTGTGTAGACAATGTTAAACATCTGCGACACGCGAAACACATGGTGTTACACAATAAATTATGTGTGTTGTACGTTTGTGAAACGCGGATAAGCACGTGGTAATAGCAGGTAAAATTTTTGCTAAAAGTGAAGGACAACCAGAAATATGTGTGAGTATTGTTGAGTTGTTTTTAATCCTTTGTTTTCACTTAAATTTCGTCTATTTATTTATTTATCTTGGCTGTCTCTTCTATCTAAACGAAACTAATTCATTAGAGTTAATTTGTGAAATATAAATTAATACACACAACTTTCTCGTCTATCGTTCTGTGAAGACGAACAGTGTTGTTATTTCTGGTTTGTGATGAAAATAAAACTGTATTATTTAATATTAAACACAAGTACTCCCCTGCCCCTAGTTTTGACGTCAGAGACCATCAAGGTTAACGGTAGGCGAGCCGTACAGAGGTTAAAGATATTAAGTTAAATTAATACTAGAATAACAAAGTCCTAGAAACGTTGGAAGATACAGCAGTTAGTTAAGAGTAGAGCTATGTGTACTAAAATCGTAATGAATATTAAGTTTTATTAATTTAATTACGAGTTTTCTTTCTTTGAATTGTATAACTACTATTTTTTTTTGCTAGTTTGATATCAGGCCCGGCACGTTAAGCGTGTTAAGGCGTGCGACTCGTAATCCGAGCGTCGCGGGTTCGCATCCCCGTCGCGCCAAACATGCTCGCCCCTTTTAGTCGTGGGGGCGTTATAATGTGACGGTCAATCCCACTATTCGTTGGTGAAAGAGTAGCCCAACAGTTGGCGGTGGGTGGTGATGACTAGCTGTCTTCCCTCTAGTCTTACACTGCTAAATTAGGGACGGCTAGCGCAGATAGCCCTCGAATAGCTTTGCGCAAAATTAAAAAACAAACACATAATTTGATATAGCTGTTACTACAAACAACAACTACGTGTTATGTACAGTTTTAGTTATAAACACACAGAGATATGCAGTAAATAAACAGAAAAAATAAGCATGAAAAGCGCGTGAGCTACTTAAACTTTGTAAAGACATTGCTGAATCCTCCAGGTGAACGAAGTTTTTTAATAGGAGGTAATTTTAATATGCTTTAAAGTTTATTTAATAGTTCATGAATAAAAAAATGTAACGAGGTGTTTCTTTAGGGCAGTAAATAAAATTATGATGGAGAATTCCTTATGGGTAACATTCGTTACTAATTCAATAAGCAACATGCATACATATAAATATTTCAACTATCTGGAGCTTCGAAATCTTAGAGAATTCGTTTGTTTGAGAATTTGTTTGTGGTTGTTAAGTGCAATGGTGCACAATGGAATATCTTTGGTCTGCTTGCTGCGAGTATTGAAACCCAGTTTTTACCGTTATAAACCCTGATGTTTGCCCCTGAGGCAACAGAGGTAATAGGAATAATTTCTGGTATCTGTTGGTTTTTAGTCAAACACAAAGTTACATAACGAGTTATCTGTACTATTCTCACCACAGGTATCGAAACCAGGTTTTTAACCTTATAGCTTTTCAAACATACCACCGAGACTCTTGTGGGGCTGAGAGTTCTCAAACTCAGAATTAATGATTTCATTGTGCGATGTAGCACTGTTAAATATATCACATTTTATTATTAACGTCGTTTAAAAACTCAGGTCTCTCCAGGGGTTTTACAACGAGTCACGTAATACGCTATTATAACCAATGTGAAATATCCTTTAAAATACATAGACTCGTTCTGACTGCAGATTTGACAATCGCCTCTAGAAACAAGCTAATACCACTTTTAATGATTGTTCAGAGAATATGCCTCACCTTGTTCTACGGTTTTTATAGCTAGCTGTTTTATTATATACTTAGAAGTTATTTACATAACAATAAACTACTTGAAATAGTCATTAACTACCAGCTAATGACTTTAAATGTTTTGGAAACTAATAATGATAATAATAAGTATATCTTGAGGAATGTTGGATTTAAAAACTAAATTAATGTTTCTATTGTTTATGTTTCTAATGTTTATGTTTCTAATATTTATGTTTCTAATGTTTATGTTTCTAATATTTATGTTTCTAAAGTTTATGTTTCTAATATTTATGTTTCTAATATTTATGTTTCTAATATTTATGTTTCTAATGTTTATGTTTCTAATGTTTATGTTTCTAATATTTATGTTTCTAATGTTTATGTTTCTAAAGTTTATGTTTCTAATATTTATGTTTCTAATATTTATGTTTCTAATGTTTATGTTTCTAATATTTATGTTTCTAATATTTATGTTTCTAAAGTTTATGTTTCTAATGTTTATGTTTCTAATGTTTATGTTTCTAATATTTATGTTTCTAATGTTTATGCTTCTAATATTTATGTTTCTAATGTTTATGTTTCTAATGTTTATGTTTCTAATATTTACGTTTCTAATGTTTATGTATCTAATATTTATGTTTCTAATGTTTATGTTTCAAATGTTTATGTTTCTAATGTTTATGTTTCTAATGTTTATGTTTCTAATATTTATGTTTCTAATGTTTATGTTTCTAATGTTTATGTTTCAAATGTTTATGTTTCTAATGTTTATGTTTCTAATATTTATGTTTCTAATGTTTATGTTTCTAATGTTTATGTTTCTAATGTTTATGTTTCTAATGTTTATGTTTCAAATGTTTATGTTTCTAATGTTTATGTTTCTAATTTTTATGTTTCTAATATTTATGTTTCTAATGTTTATGTTTCTAATTTTTATGTTTCTAATGTTTATGTTTCTAATATTTATGTTTCTAATGTTTATGTTTCTAATGTTTATGTTTCTAATATTTATGCCCCACACATTTTAAGTCATTATTCCCCTAGATCGTCAAAATCTTTAAAAACAATATCAAAACCATTCGCTCGGTTATTATAAACGCCCATAACATTCTAATTAACAAAAACATTTACAAGTAAACTAAAGCAAACAGTTGGAATAACACTCTAATTACTAATTAACAAAAATATCTAGAAGTAGATAATAGCAAACAGTTCACTCTAATTACTAATTAACCAAAACATCTACAAGTAAACAAAAGCCAACAGTTCGAATGACATTCTAATTGACAAAAATATCTAGAAGTAGATAATAATTAACAGTTCACTCTAATTGCTAATTAACAAAAACATCTACAAGTAGGTAATAGCAAATAGTTCGTTTAATACTCTAATTACTAATTGACAAGAGGGAAGGCAGCTAGTCATCACCACCCACCGTCAACTCTTGGGCTACTCTTTTACCAACGAACAGTGGGATTGACCGTCACATTATAACGCCCCACGGCTGAAAGGGCGAGCATGATTGGTGTGACAGGGATTCGAACCCGCCACCCTCGGATAACGAGTCGAGTGCCTTAACCACCTGGCCAGGCCGGGCCGTTAGTGAACCCAGTGATTCAATTACTGGAGAAAACATGGCTGTGAATAACTTATGCATTTTTGAAACGTACAACTGTTTCTCATGTGTAACTGACAGTTCGCATAACATTCTGATTTAGAAAAACATCTACAACTAGTTCGCACATCATTTCGGTTAACAAACACACCTACCAGTAGAAATAAACAAACAAACACTTATTAACCTTCTTGAAGGGCTGGTCAACAATACATTGTAAAGTTCACACGTTCTTAAGGTTCATTTAATTCATTAGCCCTCATTACGGTGTGGTCCGGAATGGCCAGGTGGTTAAGGCACTCGACTCATACTCTAATGATCGCGGGTTCGAATCCCCGTCACATCAAACATGCTCACCCTTTCAGCCGTGGGGCGTTATATGTTACGGTCAATCCTATTATTCATTGGTAAAAGTGTAGCCCAAGAGGTAGCGGTGCATGGTGATGACTAGATGCCTTCCCTGTATTCTTACACTGATAAATTAGGGACGGCTGGCGCAGATAGCCCTCGAGTAACTTTGCGCGAAATTAAAAACAAACCAAAACAAGTCTTTACGATGTATACTTCTTAAATGGAAGGCTCGATTGGGACTTCAAATTCTTAGCTTGGCAGAAGTACAAGTCGGGAAATTCAGACTAAACTAATCCATCACAGAAAAATAGAATGGTGAACTGACCCCGCCTTTTTACCCATTATTTCCAACCTAAAATGTACACCCATTCGCTTGTGTTTCAAAGTGAAATCAGAAAATTTCAAGCTAGTAAACCTCACGGCATCAAATACTGAAATCATTAGGAAAATATCATAATGTAGCATACCCAGAGTAAAAAAAAAAAAAACAACTTTTGCATTCGATCTTTTTTTGTTTCTTTCTTTATGAAATATGTTAAAAGTTGAGAAAAAAAATAATCCAAAAGCTGGTTGAACAATAGAAGTAACAGACGTGTTGTCTTAGAATAGCTTGTTTAAGGCTTAGTATGTATCGACAAAATAAATATTTACAAAGCGAAATGGTTTAACCCTCGTACTCACCTGACCTATTTTATTGACAGACTGTATAAACCCCCAGCGGCTTAACGTTAAATCTCTAGGCCTACATCGCTAAATATTGGGTTTCGATACACGTGGAGGGCAAAGCACTGATAACTCATCGAATAACTCTGGGCTTAACAGTAACCAACTAAGTTACTTCTGTAACGTGTTTAGTGCAACTTAGTAAGGTCTCGAAAATACCAGAAAATTCTGCTAGAAAATATAGTTCGATAACACAAAAACAAATAGGCAAAGTTTGAATAAAACTAATCAAACAGAGGTAGATTTTTTTTTGCAAAAACCTGATGACTTGCATGAGATTTTACCCGATTGTTGAAGCGATATGAAATGACATGGCCAGGTGGGTTAAGGCGTTCGACTCGTAATCCGAGGGTCGCGGGTTCGAATCCCGGTCGCACCAAACATGCTCGTCTTTTCAGCCGTGGAGGCATTATAATGTGACGGCCAATCCCACTATTCGTTGGTAAAGAGTAGCTCACGAATTGGCGGTGGGTGGTGATGACTAGCTGCCTTCCCTCTAGTCTTACACCGCTCAATTTGAGACGGCTAGCGCAGATAGCCCTCGAGTAGCTTTGCGCGATATTCAAAAACAAACAAACAAACATCGAGTCGTGCACCTCACTTGTCTGAGTTCGCTAATTTGTCATTATACAATCGAGTTGTGTCCCCAACGTGTCTCAGTTCCCTAATTTGTGATTATATAATCGAGTCGTATCACTCAGGTTTTGTGTCACTTTTCACATAAGACACAAGAAATAAACTAAGTTGAAAATACGTTTTTAAAGCTCTCTTTTGACAAAATTACTAAAGTTATTGAACTGTGACAAACTTACATAATTTTTTATTAGTAAATGATCAGCCTATTGGCTCGTGTTAAATACATTAGCCACTGACCTTTCTCATTTTCTAGACGATTCTTGATATTAAAAGTACAAACGACGCTAGTAGAATTAATAATAAATTATAATAATAATAACCTATACGTACATACAAATATTTATTACGTAGAGACATAAAACTGTCAAGGGGGAAGGGTGTTAAAATGAAACGACCACCCCTGTATATCACAATCATAATACAAGACCAAGTCATTTCCCAGAAAGGGACCGAAGGCATCTCGGAGCGAACGACCATATTAACCAGTCGTATCTTACGGTGTTATGTCTTTCACCCAGTTACACTATAATAAAATGACGTCACATTACAGACGTTTTGAACTTGCAATTTCTTCTGTCAGTGAAACATTGTGATTTACGGGAAAGTTATGCACTCTGAGGCTGTAACTTCAAAAGCAAGAAATAAAATTATTTGTTGCCTATAATTTTGCCTAGATTTACTCTTGAAATAAAGCACTTTCGGTAAACCCGCGAAAACACATCTGGTATCCATGTATATTACATAAAACTGTCAACAAGGAAAATGAGTTAAACTTTTTCTCGTCACTAATACGGCCATCTCTGTATAACATCAATCACGAGGCTCCCATGAGACGAAAATACGTCATCTTAAATACACGTATTTCCGACGAGTTAAACACTGAGTTACGTTGTGGTTCACAAATGTTTTATTCACATGTTTTCGTATGTTTATAATCAGCTGGTTATGTTGCTATTTAAAGAAAAAAATTAGTTATTTTGTTTATTTATATACTATTATATCAAATAGCGTTAATTTAGTTTTTAGCCGCGGCATAACGGCTGAAAGAATGGTTCTTTGCTTGTTTTGTTTTTCAAGTACAAACTTTTAGATCATAGCTCACTTACCTCTTGACCGATTTGAGATCTAATTACAGTAACGTACCCGGAGAGTAGGCCATTTGAATTGATGTATTTGACCCAGCCCAAGGTCTCGTAGATTAATTTACTCTAATTCTGTTTAAGAAAATTTCAAGTGCCGCGGCTATTGAGTATTCCCTCTTGTTTAGTTTTTTTGATACTTTCATTTTTTGGATTTGCTTTTGTAATGCTTAATGACACAATATTTTATTGGTTTCCTTTGTTTCCCACTCCCCTGAAAGCTTTCATTCTATTACTTTATATTTTCATTTTTTTTTCATATTGTTTGTTTGTATACTTAAACTGCCTCTAGTTACATGACACTGAATAATTAATTTATTTATTTATTTGTTCCAAGTTGAAATACTTTTAGGTTTTTATAACTGTTCAGTTTAAGTAATATACTGTTCACTTGAATGGTTTTCCTTTCAATCCTACGTGGTTTACGCCACGTTAAATTAAAGTTTGCAACTGTTTCTATAAACATCGTCTTCCAGTACTTTGTCTTTTTCTATTCGTACCTCAAATAATCTGTACAATACTATAATTACGCGTTGTATGCTAATGTTAATTCTATTTGCTGTACCTTCGAATTACGTCGAGCCACACAAGTTCTTTTAGGTTTCGTTTCCTGCTGTCTGAACACGTCAGTTTCTTGTTGACTGTGTTTGCTCAGCTGAAGGTTTTTCACTGGTTTCTTTTTCGGCGAAACAAGAACGCAATAAAGACAGAAAACGTCTTTTCCGTCTGGAGGAAATCGGTTTAATAAATAGAGAGAAAGAAGAACAGTGACAGCAAAAGATGAATTAAAGAGATAGTAAGAACCCGAAATATGAAGGTAATTTTTTAAATATAAAGCTGCACCATAGTCGGGCCTAACGAATTTAGAATATCTCCTGTACAATGATATACTGTTTAAAATTAATAGCCCAGCTTAGGAAGAAATCACGAGGAGGGTGAGGTTAACTCTAATATTTCAATATTTCACCTCATTGTCTGTTATTAACCGCAGAATCACACGATGAGCTATTTATGCTTTGCTTATCGTAGGTATCGAAACTTACTTTTTAGGGTTATTAATTCTCAGATTTACCGTTGAGCCACCGGCAGGAGGGGTGGCCATTATGTTTCAGTTTGTTTGTTCTTGAATTTCACGGGAAGGTGCACGAGGGCTGTCTGCTCCAGCTGTCTCTAATTTTGCATTGTAAGACTAGAGGGAAGGCAGCTAGTCATCACCACCCACCGCCAACTCTTGGACTACTGTTTTACCAACGAATAGTGGGATTTACTGTCACATTATAACGCCGTCGCGGCTGAAAGGGCGAGCATGTTTGGTGTGACGGGGATTCAAACCTCGGATTGCGAGTCGATCGCCCTAACCACATATCTATGCCGGAATAACACGTTGCAGAAAGTACAAAAATTAAACATATATTTATCTTAAACTCGTGTCAATAATAGCTTGCAAACACCTTCAAACTCGTGTCAATAACAACTTGCACACACCTTCAAACTCGTGTCAATAACAACTTGCACACACCTTCAAACTCGTATCAATGACAACTTGCACATACCTTCAAACTCGCGTCAATAATAACTTGCACACACCTTCAAACTCGTGTCAATAACAACTTGCACACATTTTCAAACTCGTGTCAATAACAACTTGCACACACCTTCAAACTCGTATCAATAATAACTTGCACACACCTTCAAACTCGTATCAATAATAACTTGCACACACCTTCAAACTCGTGTCAATAACAACTTGCACACACCTTCAAACTCGTATCAATAACAACTTGCACATACCTTCAAACTCGCGTCAATAATAACTTGCACACACCTTCAAACTCGTGTCAATAACAACTTGCACACACCTTCAAACTCGTGTCAATAATAACTTGCACACACCTTCAAACTCGCATCAATAATAACTTGCACACACCTTCAAACTCGTGTCAATAACAACTTGCACACACCTTCAAACTCGTGTCAATAATAACTTGCACACACCTTAAAACTCGTGTCAATAATAACTTGCACACACCTTCAAACTCGTGTGTCAATAACAACTTGCACACACCTTCAAACTCGTGTCAATAACAACTTGCACACACCTTCAAACTCGTGTCAATAACAACTTGCACACACCTTCAAACTCGCGTCAATAATAACTTGTACACACCTTCAAACTCGTGTCAGTAACAACTTGCACACACCTTCAAACTCGTGTCAATAATAACTTGCACACACCTTAAAACTCGTGTCAATAATAACTTGCACACACCTTCAAACTCGTGTCAATAACAACTTGCGCACACCTTCAAACTCGTGTCAATAATAACTTGCACACACCTTCAAACTCGTGTCAATAACAACTTGTACACACCTTCAAACTCGTGTCAATAACAACTTGCACACACCTTCAAACTCGTGTCAATAACAACTTGCACACACCTTCAAACTCGTGTCAATAATAACTTGCACACACCTTCAAACTCGTGTCAATAACAACTTGCACACACCTTCAAACTCGTGTCAATAACAACTTGCACACACCTTCAAACTCGTGTCAATAACAACTTGCACACACCTTCAAACTCGTGTCAATAATAACTTGCACACACCTTAAAACTCGTGTCAATAATAACTTGCACACACCTTAAAACTCGTGTCAATAATAACTTGCACACACCTTCAAACTCGTGTCAATAACAACTTGCATACACCTTCAAACTCGTGTCAATAAAGTGAAGAGAAATTATCTTCACGATTTCTGTGAGTCAAATTCAGGTTTTTACTTGAGAATGCCGCTAAACGTTCTATTAAGAATACGGAGTATTATGCAGTTTTTATACACAAAAAACTGACTTTACAACTTGTGTTTCTAGCACAAAACAAAAGATCTTCTCCAGCTAAGCCTGACAGCCGAGATAACCAGTAGATATATTGTTTAACGGTTTTCCTAACATGAATAATGTATACCAATTACATCGTTTGTGGACATTACTTATTACGATGTTGTATGAAACAGTGTATGTTAACTTATGTATGAAATATTAATAAAAAATTATATTACAGTTTCTTTCACATTTGGCTTGGCATTGGCAGATGGTTGAGGCACTCCACTCGTCACCCGAGGGTCGTGGGTTCGAATCACCCTTACACCAAACATGTTCGCCCTTTCAGCCGTGAGGGCGTTATATTTAACGGTCAATCCCACTATTCGTTGATGAAAAACTAGCCCAAGAGTTGGCGGTGGGTGGTGATGACTAGCTGCCTTCCCTCTAGTCTTACACTGCTAAATTAGGGACGGCTAGCACAGATAGCCCTGGTGTAGCTATGCGCGAAATTCACGAAACAATCTTTTAGATTCACGTGTACGAACGTTTTAAGGGAAGATGCAAATATCAGTCTGTGGATATTCGGAATCTCATAATTTTCAACTGTCTCAACATGGATACCTGTACTTGAATCAAAAGTTTATAATACATTTGTTAACTTGTTTGTTTGTTTGTTTATTGAATTTCGCACGAAGATACTCGAGGGCTATCTGTGCTAGCCGTCACTAATTTAGGAGTGTAAGACTAGAGGGAAGGCAGCTAGTCATCATCACCCACCGCCAATTCTTGGGCTACTCTTTTACCAACAAATATTGGGATTGACCGTCAACTTATAACGCCCCCACGACTGAAAGGGCGAGCATGTTCGGCGCGACAGGGATGCGAACCCGCGACCCTCAAATTACGAGTCGCACGCCTTAACACGCTTGACCATGCCGGACCCCATTTGTTAACTATATTACTTGAAAGTTTTTCACGTTTAGGGTTACAAGCTTAATAACAGATATACGACTTCCACAAAATTACCATAAATATTACAATCAATATCGGTGATTGGTGTAGACGACCACTGTTTTGTCTCAAGTCAGATACTGATTGGTTTTACCACATTTGTTTGGACAGTTCTTTATTTGATTTGTTTTGAACTTCGCGACAAGCTACACGAGGGCTATATGCGCTAGCCGTCCCTATTTTAGCAGTGTAAGAGTAGAGTCATCACCACACACCGCCAATTCTTGGACTTCTCTTTTGCCAACGAATAGTGGGATTGACAGTAAAATTATAACGCCCCCACGTCTGAAAGGGCGAGCAGTTCTTTATAATAAATTTTGTAACAGGCAGAAACATACCACGACTCGGTATGATAAAGTATATAGACCTCACAGATACGGGAGGGAGGTCTGTAATTTAAGGATCAAACAATAAATCTTAGTCCTGTAAACTCCTCACACTTTACTTCGGATGATTTCAACTGATTTATATGCTTGAAGATACGAGCTAACGATACGAGAAAACAGCTCTTTCGGTGAGAACAAACTCTTTCATAAAATGACATTCCGTGAAAGGAAAATCATTGCACCGATTGGCTCCGTGGTTTAGTCTGCTCTCTTCGTTGGATAGAAATCTGCAACTTATATCTGACCTAAACCAGCGAAGTTCTTTCTTTCTTCTATGGGTCTTTTACGTTCAGCTGAGCATACCAATCGGCCTTTCTTACAGTAACTGCGCAATCCTCTAACGATGAAAGAACTGACAAGTATCAAGGTATCACAGAGAAATCCAAGTGGGATTATGACATCAGTGAAATCTATGCACAGATATTGTTTTCAAATTTATATAGTTTTGTGCTGACACAAAGCCAGTGTTCACTCTTTCTCTTTATTACGCTAGAAACGTGCTTTTGTTTGCCAGTAATGTTTCGTAGAATTTTATATTTGAATGAAAGGACACAGCAAGCTGTCGACCCCTAGTGGAATTGATAGGAAAACTGGAAATGAGTGTCAGTTTCACTCAATAGTCTGGCTGTGAGGTGAAGCTCACCTGCTAATTTCGCTCGAGCGATTTAAATAGATTTGAAAGATTTGATTAATTTGTTAGTTCCACAAAGAACTATTTGTGTTGTACTCACCACTTGTATTTAAATCAGGTTTTAGTGTTACAAGCCTTCATGTCCACCGCTGTGCCACTAGAGAGGTCCGTTTGAGAGATTCGAATTTAGAATAAATACACGGTATTAACTTTCAAACTTTACAAAAATATTCTTCCCTAGTGCTAAACGTTCACAACAATTCTTTAATCTGATGTTTAAACTTTTCAAAAATAATGTTATCTGATGTTAAAACATTACAATGTGCATAACTGGTGCTACTGTTATTTACGTTAATACCCTTTAAGGTTTAAGCACAACGAACTTAACACGTAAAATGTTGTAAATATATTTCATAATTGTTTGACTTTCCAAGACATGAGAGGGTGCGAGCGTACCTAACGTTACCTTCGAGAATATTCTTACACCAAATTTCGTGGGTTGCATTTTTCAAGTTTCTATGTGTTTGTCTTATTGCAAAGCCACATCAGGTTTTAAAGTTAATACCGTGTATTTATTCTAAATTGGAATCTCTCAAATGGACCCCTCTAGTGGCACAGCGATGGACATGAAGGCTTGTAACAGTAAAACATGATTTAAATACAAGAGCTGAGCCCACCGAGGGGAATCGAACCGTTGACATTAGCGTTGTAAATCCGGAGACATACCGCTGTACTAGCGAAGGATTTCGAGTTTCTACATAGAACATATTTGGATACACTTCTTACTGGATTCTTGAGATGCCTCTGGTGAAACGACTTGCCACTAGGGGTCACTGTAAAGACTTAAATGTGACCAAGGAATACTGTCTCCGTTTGATGACAGACTTCCGTTCCATCAGACAGTGGAGCATAAAAAACCAGGAAAAGAAAAGAGAAGTTCTTACTGTTAGATTACCCATGACTAATTCGATAATACAAAGATCCTTTGTATTAAAAAACTATCTGAAGAATCCACTTTTTTGTTTCCTTGTCCCATTCGTCGTAACCTGCAATACAAAAAGACTCAGTAAAATCACTTTAAAAAGCAATTCATAATCCTTGGTTTAAGCCTTCCATTGAGCAGCGGTTTAGCGGTGCTTTCTGGCTCTGTTTTTCTGTACTACATGTCACAGCGGGTAGTCGACAAATATCACAAAAACAGACTTTCTTCTATCATCATTCTGTACATTCAGTCTACTTGACGAACCACAAATCCATGAAGACACAGCAATATTGTTATTTATATATATATATATACAGAGATATGTTGAGACTTCAAGTTGGTTCAGCGCCCGGGTTAGAAAATGACGTTGACAAGTGACGTCTAACCGGCTCCAGAGACCATCTAGTAGAGGATATAATTCTGAACATACTATTAAAAAATCACGCCCACCAATTCTGCTTTCAACGATTTATCAGTAAAGTCGACCCACAAAAAAGTAATATGTTTAGCTTTGAACTATGAACAGTGAGAAGGATCATTTCACTTTGATAAATAGGTAGATTCGAGAATCAAATACATCAGTCTTTCAGTAAAATCTGTGTCTCCATATCTACACAGCTGAAAAGTTTTGGTTCTGAATTATGTGCAAAGCTACACGAGGGCTATCTGCGCTAGCCGTCTCTAATTTAGCAGTGTATGACTAGAGGGAAGGCAACTAGTCATCACCACCCAGCGCCAACTCTTGGACTACTATTTTACCAGTTAATAGTGGAATTGACCGCAACATTATAATGCCCCCACGGCTGAAGAGGTGTGCATGTTTAATGTGACGGGGATCCGAACCGGACCACCTCACATTACGAGTAGAGCGTCTTAACCACCTGGCCATGCCGAGCTTCAGTAGAAAAGCTGAACTCACTTCAGTCAGTCCACACTGTTCTCTTTAATGTGCCCGGATGTTAAAGTCACTTCAATGTCATTCCAGAGGATTCTCTAAGAGTTCTTATATTCAGAGTAAATAAGTCATACACGGTACATCATTTGTTTTGAGCCTTACATTAGCTTCCATCTTTAACGTTATATCGTACCTGTCAAAGGATATGTTTTCAATCATTCTTCTTATCAGTTCTAACCAATAAACTCAAGACCATGATTCAGATTTTAATGATAAACCTGACTGGTTATCAGTACCTGGTATAGTATGTAATGATAAATCTTACTGGTTATCAGTACCTGGTATAGTATGTAATGATAAATCTTACTGGTTATCAGTACCTGGTATAGTATGTAATGATAAACCTGACGGGTTATCAGTACCTGGTATAGTATGTAATGATAAAACTGACTGATTATCAGTACCTGGTATAATATGTAATGATAAACCTGACTGATTATCAGTACCTGGTATAGTATGTAATGATAAACCTGACTGGTTATCAGTACCTGGTATAGTATGTAATGATAAAACTGACTGGTTATCAGTACCTGGTATAGTATGTAATGATAAATCTTACTGGTTATCGAAACCTGGTATAATATTTAATGGTAAACATTACTGGTTATCAAAATCTGGTATAATATTTAATGGTAAACATTACTGGTTATTAATAGCTCGTATAATGTTTAATGATAAAACTTACTGGTTATCAGTACCTGGTATAGTATGTAATGATAAAACTGACTGGTTATCAGTACCTGGTATAGTATTTAATGATAAATCTTACTGGTTATCAAAACCTGGTATAATATTTAATGGTAAACATCACTGGTTATTAATAACTTGTATAATGTTTAATGATAAAACTGACTGGTTATCAGTACCTGGTATAGTATGTAATGATAAAACTGACTGGTTATCAGTACCTGGTATAGTATGTAATGATGAATCTTACTGGTTATCAAAACCTGGTATAATATTTAATGGTAAACATTACTGGTTATTAATAACTTGTATAATGTTTAATGATAAAACTGACTGGTTATCAGTACCTGGTATAGTATGTAATGATAAATCTTACTGGTTATCAGTACCTGGTATAGTATGTAATGATGAATCTTACTGGTTATCAAAACCTGGTATAGTATGTAATGATAAATCTTACTGGGTATCAGTACCTGGTATAGTATGTAATGATAAATCTTACTGGTTATCAAAACCTGGTATAGTATGTAATGGTAAACATTACTGGTTATTAGTAACTTGTATAATGTTTAATGATAAAACTGACTGGTTATCAGTATTTTGTAATAATAAACAGCTTGTGAACACACACATATATATATATACACACGTATGTAAACACACCTTCTGTTGTGGACCAGTAATCATGTTTAAACATGTGATGATAAAACTGACATTTCCTTATACCATTAAACGAACGTGATTCTCGAGGTCATTCTATTTGTGAATTAATTAGGGAGTACATGATTAATTAATTAGTAATAATAATCTCAATTAAATTAATTAATTGTTGCTTCAATATGGCAGCTCGGAATTGAAATCGATCTATTCATTTGTGGATGACACTACTGTTTTAAACTAATTTTCACGATAAAATAATCACTTACCTCTTTATTCATAAAATTAGGAAAACATTCATGGAACAAGGATATCTATTTATCCGATTACTACTCTCTCAAAAGGTAGACCCTTTCAAGAGGAAACTTTATAAGTTGACGTCACTTATTCATGAATTTAAATAATTCCATATCAAAATGTTTTCATTTTAAATTGAACACAAAGGTTTGATTAAATAAGAAGATACTCAAAATATAGCATTTGACAATTATCGTCAAACAATGCGACGCGAGTGACCCCTGACAGCGAAGTCTTATTGATACTAACTTAGTTATACATTCATTCCTATTGGTCAACAACTCCTTCTAGCGTTAATTACTTGTATTGTATCAAATACTATTCAATACTCTTACTTGGCAGTAAGCCACGTCAAGCATGACCTTTTGTTTCACTCTTATATCCATAAATACATTTCGATCGAGTCACGTGTTTCATTTAAAACAGGAGTGACGGCAAAAACAATTCCATCTTAGCCACGTGAGACGCTTTTAAATCATCTGTAGAAGCTGTTTTCTGTTACATTAAACTGAGCTTCATTTTACAAAGCTGGAGTTTGTTATCAACTCCCTTTACGAATCTTAAATTCTTCAACCATATCTCCTAACTCTTCCCTTTCAAAAGAAAACAGTCTCAAAGATTCCAACCTCTTCTCTCTCCCAAGTATCACTTTAGTAACCTTCTTCTGAACCTTTTACAATCACTCAATGTCCTTCCTAAGGTAAGGATCCCAAAACTGAACATAATATTCCAAATGTGGCCTAACCAATGACCTACGTAATGAAATTATATTTTTCTTGGACTTGTATTCAATATTTTTGTAGATATAATCTAAAATCATTCCTTCCTTACCACTTACATCAGTACACTACTTGGATGGCTTTAGAGACTGATTGACTATTACACACCAAATCACTTGACTTTCATGACACTGTTAAGGTCATTTCTATCCAAATTATGATTACCCACATGAAGTATCTTACATTTATTACAATTAAAACCTATCGGCCATTTATTTGCCGAACTCTTTAAAAGATTTAAATCGTTTTGTAAATCAGTAACATCCTCTTCACAGCCGGCAACACCCGAGATCTTGACGTCATCAATAGATTTAAGTAAGTCATTGGTCATTCCTACATATATATCATTGATGTAACTTAAAAACAGCAATGGACCAAAGACTGAGTCCTGAGGTACCCCACTTGTTACATTACAATAGTTTGACTGAACTCCATTCATAACAATGTTCTGCTTTCTTCAATCAGGCCAATCTTCTATCCGTTCCTTCAGCTTATTTCCCACACCTGTAGAGATAAGTTTTCACAAGCATTTGATTTGACACTTTGTCAAATGCTTTCTGAAACTTCGGACCCACCAAATCTACACCTTTACCCTTATCTACATATCTAGTAACATTTTCAAAGATTGTCAATAGATTTATTAGGCAAGTTTTTGCTTTAGTGAAACCACGTTGATTAACCAATAACATCCTAAACTTCGTTAAATGACTTTGCAAAGCAACTTTTAACAGACGTTCCGAAAATTTTCCCCACGACTAATGGGTCTATAATTACAGGGACAATTTCATCACAGTTACATTAGACAATTTCCAGTCCTCTGCTCACTGTATGGATATTTGAAACATTTGCTTCTGATTTTTATTAGTTTTTAACCTCCCAAGAGAATTACCTTTCTTTAAACTTCCAAATTGTTTTTTTAAACAAACTCAGAATTAATGCAATCAACTTGTTCGATCTTGAAGCAACATTTTATGTTTGTTGGTGTTCTGAAGCCATGTTGTTCGTGTTCTGATGTGTGAAACTTGTGACTTCAAACTTAAATTTCTGTAAATGAATTTTGTTTGTTTGTTTTGGAATTTCGCACAAAGCTACTCGAGGGCTATCTGTGCTAGCCGTCCCTAATTTAGCAGTGTAAGACTAGAGGGAAGGCAGCTAGTCATCACCACCCACCGCCAACTCTTGGGCTACTCTTTTACCAACGAATAGTGGGATTGATCGTCACATTATAACGCCCCACGGCTGGGAGGGCGAGCATGTTTTGGCGCGACCCTCAGATTGCGAAGTGCACGCCTTAACGCGCTAGGCCATGCCAGGCCCCCTGTAAATGAAAACAACAACGTTGTTTTGGTTTCACAATAAATACCAAATAAAATATAAAATATATTTTTATTGTATAAATCAAAACAAGTTGTCCTTTTTAATTGTATTTATATATTTTACTGCTAAATTTCTATAGTATAATAAATCTGTTGCTCTTTCCCTCGAGAGGCCTGGTATGGCCAAGCGCGTAAGGCGTGCAACTTGTAATCCGAGGGTCGCGGGTTCGCGCCCGCGTCGCGCTAAACATGCTCGCCCTCCCAGCCGTGGGGCGTATATAGTGACGGTCAATCCCACTATTCGTTGGTAAAAGAGTAGCCCAAGAGTTGGCGGTGGGTGGTGATGACTAGCTGCCTTCCCTCTAGTCTTACACTGTTAAATTAGGGACGGCTAGCACAGATAGCCCTCGAGTAGCTTTGTGCGAAATTCAAAAACAAAACAAACTTTCCCTCGAATGATTTTATTATACTTTTATTATTTCCTTGAATCTTGGTTATTTTAATAAAATTAAACAAAAACATTAAATATTCAACTTTCAAAAGTATTTGTTTAATTGCAAGTTAATTTTAAAAATATATATACTGTGGCAAAATAGCCATTCTTTATTCTGTGTGATAAAAGCATTTAATCTAAGATAAATGTTATTCGTAGAGGGCGTAGTAACGAAAATTTATTGCTGGAAGATCTGTTTGATACATAGAGAGCGTGATAACTAACTTCTATTGGGAAAAGATAAAGTTTGCTTGTAGGGGTCGTGATGACGAATATTTATTACAAAATAACAAATTTTACTTGAATATATACAAATATTAATCATCAGAAAATTGTTTACTTATAGATGGCGTGATTTCGAATATTTATTGTGAAAAGATAAGGTTTAATTATAATTGTGATATGATGATATGCATTTTAATGTTTTATTAACCGTATCCTCTCAATTTAAGACGTAATTGAAAACATTTTTTGCGTTTTTTTTTTCATTTGAGTAGATAAACAATGAATATGAACCTGCATCTCTGTGTTAACATAGAAAATTTAATAGTTTGTTATTTATGCTGTTTTCACGCCATTGGGGAAGAATTCCTTTCACTTCATCTACCCATTGTGTGATGTCATTCACCCAGAAGTGCACGTTGGTCTTTTCATTGAAAAATATTTCAGGGTTACTCACAGTATGTGAAGTTAAACAAATATATTTTCCACTGACAGTCAAGTGATCTCTATAGATAACAACATCTCTTTTGTCTATTTCATTGAAGAAAGACTAGTCACACGTATAGTGCTAGTTACTCTGGATAAGACTGAGTGAATTAGCTAAATTGATAACAACATCTCAGTAGAATAGTCCAGAATTCATCTTATTATCGGAAATTATCTTATTAAGTATGTAACAAGAATATGGTTTAGAGTGACATAGTTTGAAACGTGATATTACCGAGTTAGGACTAACATTCCAACAAATGCAAATGTCCTTTGTGACCAGTTATTTATATGCCACGACGTCAGTAAACAGAAGTCACAGAAGTGCTTCGAAATGAATATATTTTTAAGTTTCCTCTTAGTAGCGAACCTGTTTAGTCACTCTAAGTAGAACTGATCTCACAGAATAGTAACTTAAAAAAAAGAAAGATAGAAAGCCCGTAAAAAAAACCCATCAATGCTTTCTCTCAACAAGAAACACAAATTCACACACTTGTGTTCCAACCAGTACAAATATTTGTATAGCTCTAAAAGCGTTTAGAAATTACTATCCCGCAATATAAAATGATTTACTTCCAGATGTAGCGCCCTCTGGAGTCATGAATGTTTAAATCTTATGCCTTTGAAACAAACTTTCGCATCCAATGTTGGTGAATAAAATATAACTTTTAGTAAGTATAGAAGGTCTTTTTTTTTTGCTTACTTCCAACATTTATCTAAGTTTCTCTATAGAGCAATTTCATTTTTTTATACCCTTATTAGAGTTTGAATGTTACACTCGAGTTGTCTTGTGTCTTCTCGAGTAATAAGATTGTCCATAAATCTGATTACTAAAGAATGACCATTACAAAACAACTTTCTCCAACCTCTCCCTGATCTATCTTTCTACTTTTATCGGCGAAGCAGAAAGTCCTGGGAACCGACTTTAGTTCAGCGATTTTTGTTTTATCTTTTGTTTCTTCTAACTGAACCGCTAAGCCTTGCGGGCGCTAGTTTCGTAATGACCAAGGCCTTCTGAGTCCTTTCTGCCTCAGCTCAATGCCACAGAAGTTGAGGCCTTTCAATCGTAAGGATAGTCTCCCTATTCATCATGGATTTTGTGGTTTTTTTTACTTTCGTGGCCGATTTATCTTAGGGCTACTTCTATTCTTATGTATATATTTCTTGTGGCAATTCTGCCATTGAAGCACTAAACGTATTTTTTTCTTACTTATGTTTCCTACTTCGCTGTTTTCTTTTCTTTTGACCCAAACACGTCACAATCCTCTTATAGCAGACAAACTGGTGTTTTCTTCAGTATTTGTTTGTACAAACAGCAACGTCTCCCGCTGGTACAGCGGTAAGCCTGCAGGTTTACAACGTTAAAATCAGGGCTCGATTCCCCTCGTTAGACATAGCAGATAGCCCAATGTGGCTTTGCTATAAGAAAACACACAAACAGCAATATTTTGGAGTTGTTATGCCAAAATATATCCACTCTAGTTATCTGTATGTTTAAGGCTTAATTTGTTTAATGAAACTGATAACAATTGAGCATTGTAATAAGTTCACGACCTTAAAGGTTTTCTATAATGAACTGTCAATATAAACTTACTTATTATTTTTCTGTTTCTTCACATGTTCCATTATTGTCCCCTATCGGTGGTCGAAAGAGTTAAGTGCCTGATTCTAGAACTGTCAGTTAAACGGTGTCTATTTACTTAGATTTTCAATCTTGTTCAATAGACTGGAATCAGTTACAATCTTGATACGAGTTTGAAACAATAGGAAAGTTGTTTTGTTTGTGTGTTTTAAAACTACCTAAAGCGGCTGTGTTTATATAAACAAAGAAGCTTCTCAGAAGACCCGTGTTTGTTGTTTCAACTCCGATTAGACGCCAGGCTTTGAAAAACGCCTTTAGAAATTACCATTAGACAGACGATTCAAATGCAAATGATGAATAAATATATCAAAATTCTATCACTTCGCAAGCACGATCACAACTTTCTTTCATAAACGTAACATTCGCTTGATCAAAAACCAAAAACACCCCCCCCCCCTCACAAAACAAACAAACAATCCAACTCTGCCTCGCTTTGCAAAGAATAAAACCAAGACAAACATCAGCACATTATCCAAGTCCTTATGTTCATCCGGTTTAGTTTTTGCTAAGTTCAAAGCTACTCGAGAGAGTATCTGTATTCTGCTCATTATGGGTATCGAAACCTGAATTTTAGCGTCGCAGGCTTATCGCTGAACCACTGGTCATTTAATCAATAGTTTAACCACATTTCAATATTGTTTGAACTCTCGAAGTTTATAACTCGGGTTATGTTGTTTTTTGCAACTGTGAATACCCAGGTGTTATATACCACTAGAAACTGGCTTTCGATACCCGTGATGGGCAGAACAGAGATAGCCAGTCCTTTGTGTAGTTTTGTGTTTAATGCAAAACAACAACAGCGCAGTTTATTGCGAGGTATAGTTTTATAGTTTGACTTAAAACAAGTAAGACGAGTTGTTAGTGTTACTAATGGATTAATTATCTGGATAATCATTCTCGTATTTATCACGCGTATTATTCGATCAGTGAATTCTCCATTCGTCGTCAGATTAGAATGGTTGTATTCAAGATAACCTGTTCAGGAGATTTAAACTTTAGTAACATTACAAAAACAAAACTTTCTGGTTGTAATCCTTCTTTGTTTTTGAATTTTGCGCAAAGCTACACGAGGTCTATCTGCGCTAGCCGTTTCTAATTTAGCAGTGTAAGACTAGAGGGAATGCAGCTAGTTATCACTATTCACCGCCAACTCTTGGACTACTCCTTTACTAACGAATTGTGGGATTGACTGTCAAATTATAACGCCCCTCACGGCTAAAAGAGCAAGTATGTTTGGTGCAACAGGGATTTCAACCCACGATCTTCAGATTACAAGTTGAATACCCTAACCACCTGGCCTTGTCGGGCCGGTTGTAATACATAAAAATGTCTGATATAACATCTGAATTCACTAGTCGAAACGTTGTAAAAATAACAATACACGTAATAAAGAAAATACAATAGTTCGAATAATTATACTGTTGCTATTACGTTTCTATGTCTGTGGTGGTACTGTGGAACGTTTACAAAAATAGTTTCGAATTAGTTAATTCTAAATAATGTAACGAGTTTATGTTCACCTGTGTTGATTTGTTTTGTATTTTCTACAAACTAGCGCATACGTGAAACATGTTACATTGCTTAAAATCAAATGTTACTTAGTATGCAATAGTTCTTCGGTGGTACAGCGGCAAGTCTATGGACTTACAAAGCCAAACTCAGAGGTTTGATTCCTCTCGGTGGACACAGCAGATAGTCCGATGTGGATGGAAAACACCCACACTTACGCAAAATGATTTTAAATAGTATAAAATGAGATTTGGTAACATACCTTTGAAGTCTTTGGTCAATTTCAACGTGGGCGAGTGTGTGTTGGACGGATAAGAATTGTCACGAGATGAAAAAAATATTGTGAAGCACTGATGACTGTGGAAGAAAAGAATAGCATATAATAGAGATCTTCAATTTGAACAGTATTACATGCATACTTAAGTTAAAAGAAAGTTTAAAGCCCCTAAATTTGAGGCCGTTCTTAAGTTCGTGTTACTAACCAGAAGTGAGTTTCAGGCCGTTCTTAAGTCCGTGTTACTGACCAGAAGTACGTTTCAGGCCGTTCGTAAGTTCGTATTACTGACAGGAAGTAAGTTTCAGGCCGTCCTTTAGTTCGTGTTACTGACCAGAAGTAAGTTTCAGGCCGTCCTTAAGTTCGTGTTACTAACCAGAAGTGAGTTTCAGGCCGTTCTTAAGTTCGTATTACTGACCAGAAGTAAGTTTCAGGCCGTTCTTAAGTCCGTGTTACTGACCAGTAGTACGTTTCAGGCCGTTCGTAAGTTCGTATTACTGACAGGAAGTAAGTTTCAGGCCGTCCTTTAGTTCGTGTTACTGACAAGAAGTAAGTTTCAGGCCGTCCTTAAGTTCGTGTTACTAACCAGAAGTGAGTTTCAGGCCGTTCTTAAGTTCGTGTTACTGACCAGAAGTAAGTTCCAGGCCGTTCTTAAGTTCGTGTTACTGACCAGAAGTACGTTTCAGGCCGTTCTTAAGTTCGTATTACTGACAGAAAGTACGTTTCAGGCCGTTCTTAAGTTCGTATTACTGACAGAAAGTACGTTTCAGGCCGTCCTTAAGTTCGTGTTACTGACCAGAAGTAAGTTTCAGGACGTCCTTAAGTCCGTGTTACTGACCAGAAGTAAGTTCCAGGCCGTTCTTAAGTTCGTGTTACTGACCAGAAGTACGTTTCAGGCCGTTCTTAAGTTCGTATTACTGACAGAAAGTACGTTTCAGACCGTCCTTAAGTTCATGTTACTAACCAGAAGTAAGTTTCAGGCCGTCATTAAGTTCGTATTACTGACCAGAAGGAAAACAACAACTAACTCTACCGTTGTCAGAAGAGCTTTAAATGGTCACTTTTATAACGTGCTCACAGCTGAAAATGCAAAGCCTGTTTACTTCTCTAACCTTTGACCTTTTGATCGGTCCAAAGAACACCGTGGTTATTTCAGATTTACGTCATCATATGAGCTTCCTTCGACCCGTTTAAGAACATTTAGTGTACGCAATTAAAATGAAAAAAAAAAAGTTTATTTTCGAAATTTCCTCAAAAACTACACACGATAATAGCCGCCACAAATTTTGAAACGGAAGCTAAATCCCTTACCTATTTAGGTTATCTCGTATAACAAAAGGTGGGATCTAACAGTAACTCTTATAACATGTGCGCGATCTCAAAGTGCGGAGGCTGTTATTATAATTTGTAGCAATAGAATGGGGCCCCCGCTAGTACAGCGGTATGTCTTCGGATTTACGATGCAAAATCAGGGGTTCGATTCCCTCGGTGGGCTCAGCAGATATCCCGACATGGCTTTGCTATAAGAAAACATAGAAACACACAATAGAAGGGGAAGTTTGAAACGTCAGATTCAATGTCTGGGTACACTAACCAGGTGGTCACAACCGGCCCTAATGAAAAACCCAACAAAAACAAGAAAATTATTTGCATTTCTTTAAGTTGTGTTTCGCTCAGGATCTATAAAACAAGATCACATATACATCTATATGTATTTATATTTTCCAATAGAAAAGACTTGACTACTACGCCTTTCCAAGACATGTTTAGAATTATTCGTTTAATGTGGTACTGTGGGCTGAGAGAGCCGTCGGATTTTATAAGGAAAGATAATTAACACGTAATGGATGAAATTACGACGTAAAGAAGGACCAGAGATCCCTAGGGCAGGTTCATAATCAACCTAAACCTAAAACTAGATCCTCTCCGCGCGAATCTCGTTAGCTAAGATCAAAGGGTCGGAAACTAGTTTGTAATTAAGAGATTGGTTAAAACTGCTTGCCACGTGTGAGTAGAAAGATCGATTGTTCTCGCCGCCAAAGTAACCAATGTCCTCTAGTGGAGAAAAAAGATAATTACTTTTATACCCAATGATATCTTGTGATTTGTGGGTGAGGTTAAAACAAAATAAAATTCTGTCGAATTATTGAAGTTTCAGCGGCTATGTGAACCCAAACTTCAGTGTTTTCAAAGAGAACTTTACAGAGTCGCATTTCTGTAGTATTGTCCCATAATTAACGTAATTAAAACACAAATAAACTTTGCAATTAATATCACCAGAAGCAATGAATATGGAATGTGATGATAACTAACTACAAACATATGCTAACGATCGGAACATTGTGTTCTCTTCGTTCTATTATCAAGTGTACAAAATACGAAACAAATTTAGAGAGCCCTAAATCGGTGATAGAAAAATTGTTTGTTGGATAGCTAATTTGGAATAGCCTCGTGATTAAGGAGCGCTCGACTTGTAATCTGAAGATCTTGGGTTCGCATCCACATCAGCGAACGTGCTCGCCCTTTCAACCGTAGATGCGTTATAATGTTACAGCCAATCTCATTATTCGTTGAGTAGTCCAAGAGTTGGCGGTGGTGATGTTGACTAATGCCTTCTTTCCTGTCTTATCATTGCAAAATTAGGGACAGCGAGGGCAAACAGTGTGAATTTTGGGGATTTCAAGGTAAGCCAACTACTTGCCAACGACTTTGCAATGTTTCTTCAACTGTATTTTCAAAATAATTTATTGTTATTATTATTCGGCGCTATTCAATAAACGTAGACCCTATCTCAGGAGTTAACTGTTAAAGCAACAGTTCATGGTTCTCTTCCTGCTGTCCCAGAAACTCACTCTATACTCTGAGGCCGTAACAGCGACACTCAGAAATAGTTATATCGTCATACAAAGTAGCCCAAGATTTGACAGTACGTGTTGGTAACTTACCTCTAGTCTGTCAGTTAAAACACAGGGACTGACAGTCGCGCGCAGCTCGGTTCGTACAAAAACTTTCAAACGAATTCTCGAGGTGAAGTGACATTTATTCACGCAAAAGATTTGATGAGCTAGTCCAGAGACGGTATATATATATATATATATGTATTCCTTTTATGTCCATCCACAATATATCTATCAATCTAATGATACAAATAGGGTTAATAATTATCATTTTCAAAATATTAGACAATTTTTTTATTTTATAAATAATTACTGACGAACGACAGGATTTCTCACAATAACCTGCATTGTTTTAAATAACCTGCATTGTTTTATTTGTTAACAGTATAGATTCCCATCTTACTGAAACTGAACAATTTAGTCTGCATATTTTATCTCGACTGATATTATGCTATAAGCTTACTGTTGGAACCACATTTCGTTTGGCTTGAATTTTGCGCAAAGCTACTTGAGAGCTATCTGCGCTAACTGTCCCTAATTTAGTAGTGTAAGACAAAAGGGAAGACAGCTAGCCATTACTACCCACCTCCACATCTTAGGCTACTCTTTTACCAACAAATAGTGGGTTTGATCGTCACATTATAACGCCCCACGGGTGAAAAGGCGAGCCTGTTTGGTGTGACAAGGATTCAAACCCGCGACCCTCAGTTTATGAGTCGAGTGTTTTAACCACCTGGACATGCCGGGCCAAGTAGATTTGAAGTTAATGTTTGGAAGTGGTTTACATACATATATACAGTCATGTGAGAAAGTTAGGACACTCTACGAAAGCCTGCGTATTTGTGTAACGTTTTTGGATACATACATATTTAATATCAATTTCAACAATACTGAGAGATTATAGGAATATAACTAAACAATTAAAACTGAAGAAACGACTTTTCAAGGTCTTCTGTAAATGTAATTATACAAAAATGCATATTCTAACTGAGGAAAAAGTTAGGACACCCTACCCCCTAATAATTAGTGTTATCCCCTTTGGCTGAAATAACTGCAATGAGACGCTTCTTGTAGCTATCTACCAGTCTCTGACATCGGTCTGAAGAAAGTTTGCCCCACTCCTCAATGCAGAATTCTTTCAGCTGTGAGATGTTTGAAGGGTTTCTTTTATGTACAGCCCGTTTCAAGTCACCCCACAGCATCTCAATGGGATTAATATCTGGGCTTTGACTCGGCCATTCCAGGACTCTCCATTTCTTAGTTTTCAGCCAGTCCTTGGTGGATTTACTGGTATGTTTTGGTCATTGTCGTATTGCAGTGTCCAGTTCCGCTTCAACTTTAATTTTCTTACAGATGGACTCACATGTTTCTCAAGCACCCTCTGATATACATTAGAATGCATGGTAAATTCAATTATTGTGAGCTGTCCAGGTCCTGCTGCAGCAAAGCAGCCCCAAACCATGATACTTCCACCTCCATGCTTCACAGTTGGTATGTGGTTCTTTTCCTGGAATGCTGTATTTGGTTTACGCGAAACGTGTCCTCATTTCTGGTGTCCAAAGAACATTATTCCAGAAGTCCTGGTTTTTGTCTACATTCTCTGTGGCAAATTTCAGTCTGGTCTTGAATTATTTCTTAGAGAACAAAGGTTTCCTCCTTGCACACCTCCCATGCAAGTTAAACTTGTGCAGTCTCTTTCTGATTGTAGAGGCATGCACTTTCACATCAACAGTAGCCAGAGCCTGCTGTAGGTCCCGTGATGGCATGTTAGGGTGTTTGGAGACCTCTTTATATCTGCTTCCGGGGTAAACTTGCTTGGATGTCCAGACCTGGGCATGTTGGTAGTTGTTTTGAAAGCCCTCCACTTGCTGACTATTTTCCGGACAGTAGAATGGGTGATTTCAATATCTTTTGAGATCTTTTTAAAACCCTTACCAGACTCATAAGGTGCTACAATTTTCTTTCTGAAGGCCTCAGACAGCTCTTTTGCTCTCACCATGGTGCTCCCTCTCACTTAAACGGTCAGGAGCACACCAAACTAAATGTCTGAGGTTTAAATAGGTCAAGCCTCATTCAAAATGCTGAGTAACGATCTTCTAATCATGTGCACCTGGTATGATACACCTGTGTTTGAGTTGAGCCATTTTAAGTGGATATAAATGTGGGGGTGTCCTAACTTTTTCTTCAGTTAGAATATGTAGTTTTGTAGAATTACATTTACAGAAGATCTTGGAAAGTCTTTTCTTCAGTTTTAATTGTTTAGTTATATTCCTATAATCTCTAAGTATTGTTAAAATTGAGATTAAATATCTATATATCCAAAAATGTTACAAAACTACACAGGCTTTCATAGGGCGTCGTAACTTTTTCACGTGACTGTATATTACTGATATATTTGAAGTTAATGATTGGAAGTGGTTTACATACATATAAATACTACTGATATATTTCGATTTCTTAAAATCTTCACGGCTATTAATAAATAAATGTATGGTTATTTCTAAAATAAGTCTTAAAAACTCAAACATGACATATCGTTGATTGTGGAGTTTTGTTAAAACAACAGATCTCTATATTATTACTAATTAACAGCACAAATTATAACCTGAATCATAAAAAATTAGACTCGACTGATATCCAGTTTAAGGTCGTATAGCACAAGAACACACTTTGATGCCTAGATCCACGACACAAAAACCCAACTCTGATAATCAGTTTCAGACTCAGGAACTCAAGAACACACTCTATTATCAAGTTCCAGACACAGAATAACACAAAACCTAACTGCAATAATTAGTTTCACAGTCAGTAACTCAAGAACACATTCTATTATCAAGTTCCAGACACAGAATAACACAAAACCCAACTCTGATAATTAGTTTCACACTCAGTAACTCAAGAACACATTCTATTATCAAGTTCCAGACACAGAATAACACAAAACCCAACTCCGATAATTAGTTTCACACTCAGTAACTCAAGAACACACTCTATTGTCAAGTTCCAGACACAGAATAACACAAAACCCAACTCTGATAATCAGTTTCAGAGTCAGGAACTCAAGAACACACTCTATCGTCAAGTTACAGACACAGAACAACACTAAACCCAACTCTGATAACCAGTTTCAGACTCAGTAACTCAAGAACACACTCTATTGTCAAGTTCCAGACACAGAATAACACAAAACCCAACAGTATGTGTCATTTATTTATGTAGCGTTTTTATACACAGTATGTGTCATTTATTTTGTAGCGTTTTTATACACAGTATGTGTCGTTTATTAATGTAGTGTTTTTATACAAAATATGTGTCGTTTATTTATGTAGCGTTTTTATACACAATATGTGTCGTTTATTTATGTAGCGTTTTTATACACAATATGTGTCGTTTATTTATGTAGCGTTTTTATACACAATATGTGTCGTTTATTTATGTAGCGTTTTTATACACAATATGTGTCGTTTATTTATGTAGCGTTTTTATACACAGTATGTGTCGTTTATTTATGTAGCGTTTTTATACACAATATGTGTCGTTTATTTATGTAGCGTTTTTATACACAATATGTGTCGTTTATTTATGTAGCGTTTTTATACACAGTATGTGTCGTTTATTTATGTCCACACTAAAAGACAAAACTAACTAGTACACAGTAACAAAATAAGAAGCTTCCTCGTAACTCTTAGTGTAGAAATAAATGTAATTTTTACGTGATCTATAGAACAGGTTAGAAAATTCTATTTCAAACTTGTACGTCTGTGCGATGAAATTCCTTGATTTGTTCTTAAAACGAGTACTCGATAAAATCAGAACATTAGATAGAAATGGATGACAGTAATTACAAACAGGCTGGAAGAGAGAAATAAAATGGAGAGGAGGCAGTAAAACAAAACTGATTTCTGTTTTTACCCCACAAAATGTGCCCCACGGGTTCTTGATTTGGCATTAAGGTCTTTAGGTCTTTGCTACTTTCTCCTGATGGAAGGAGCTGATGTTTTTTAGGTTCATCGAAGCCTTGCTCTGCTAAAAGAATCTGGTTCGAGAGTCGTGTGAAGCTAATTGAATACTTAGAGCAGAATACAGAGGATTCGAAACAGTGCACTTTTTATGTAACAACTAGTGTTTTCTAGAAACTTACGAAGTAGAAAACATTTTCCCTCATCTAAAGACAAGATAAGAAAAGTTCAGTACTTTTGTTTAATGGAGAAAAGTCGTAGCGTAACAAGGAAACCCGATTTCTTATTGTGTTAATGTTTCCAGACGTTTGTACAGAAATAATAAAACATAATTATAAGAAGGCGGCTTTTTCTGGGCGATAGTGTTTTTGCACATGCCACGTCTATTACACGACAAGGAAGAAAAATATTTTTCTTATGTTGTTTGCTTTCATTTATACAAATATAAGTATTTTAGAAATCGCCTAGCTCTAAGTATCAATAAAAAAACACATTATTAAATGATTTATGTATTCAAGTACCTCACTTCATTCAATACATTGTTACATTGTTTCGTTTTCTCTTTTTGTTGTTGTTACAAAATGGACTTGATGTATTGTTCTAATCACGGGTATCAAAACCCAATTTTTAACGGTATATTTTCAGACTTAACCGCTGGAACTTGTTGGAATGGAAAATATTTTTATTTGCTTCTTAGTTATTAAACACAAAGCTACACAATGGACTATCTGTGCTCTGCCCACCGCGAGTATCGAAACCCGGTTTATAGCGTTGTGGGTCCGACATGGCCAGGTGTTTAGGGTATTCGACTTGTAATGTCACACTCATACCAAAACATGCTTATCCTTTCAGCCGAGAGGGCGTTATAATGTTTCGCTCAATCCCAATATTCGTTGGTTAAAAAGAGTAGTTCAAGAGATGGCGGTGGGTAGTGATGATTAGCTGCCTTCCCTCTAGTCTTACACTGTTAAATTAGGGACATCTAGCGCAGATAGCCTTCTTGTAGCTTTGTGCGAAATTCAAAGACAAAACAAATAATTCTAGTGTTGTTAAATCCGTAGACGTACCGCTGTACCAGTGGGGACTATTTTGATAGAATATCATCATTTGCGAGATTGGCCTCGAAATTATTATTTCAAAAAATATTAAAATGTTATTTGTCCTTATAAAACAAAAACAAATACGTGGCTGCTTAATTAATGTTTTCTACTACGACCTGTATGTTAATCCTCGAGACAATTGTTTTTTATTTCTCGAGAAATAGTGAACCATTATTAATCTGGATACAATCCTTGTATAAAATTATGCTTTAAACCAACTATGATGACATATTTAGGTAACTAGGAAATTGTTATTTTTTATAATGTTAAGCCTTTTTTAAGAAGTAGAAGATTTATTATAATTAATTATGCTTATCATAAGGCAGCAGTATTAGGCTTAATATATTTTTTTAAATGTTTCTTTTTATCTTTTCCCTCAGAGATTTTCAAAAATTAGGAAAGTTTATAATAATTATATTCAAACCACACTATGTTCACCACATTCACTGCAGACGACCAACCTCGTTTAATTCGGAGCTCATCAGGCCAGCTGGGACAAAGAAAAAGCAGAATAATTGTTGGAGCTCTATTTACATAAAGCATTTGTTACAACATCACTTGATCTCCGAGGAAATAAATACAAAAAAATACAGTGTTAAAATATAATAGGCATCATACTGATGTTTCACAGCAAGTATAATTAATTATAAACATTCTTTGCCAGCTTGGAAAATACAGTCATATCACAGAATTTGTTGGTGTAACAAATAGCTTAAGTGTTTCCACCATAACAAAGTTCCAGCTGGCCTGGTTCTTTCTTGTTTTTTCCCTTTATGGTCTCTTTGAAAATCGACAAAGATAGGAGCAGATAAATCCAAATTAGATTATCGTAACAAGTACGTCGTTAAGTCTATTTTACCTATAGTCCAGAAGCAAAGACCAATTTAATCACGTGTCTGAGGTCAAAAGGCTTGAATACGTATTATCACTCACAAAATGGTGCAGAATAATAAATCTCTTGATGGCATCTTCGGGGTTGTAGGTGAAATATGAGAACTTTCAACTGGAAAAGGGGTTAATTGCTGATGTCTGTGTCTATCACATCTGTTATTCATCGTGATGTTACTCTGTGAAGATAAAAAAAATTTACACGTCACCATGACGTAAAGTGTCCTTTTTAGTTCGGAAGTCCGCTGGTAGAGAACTTGTCATTTCTCACAGCAATAGATGCATCAAACGGTAATCTACCTGACTTTATATTAATAAGTTAATTACAAAAAAAAAAACATAATGAAATTGATTAATTCAGATATTTATTTATATTAAATAAATCAATGAATTAATAATATCATATCAGCAAGCAAATAAAAAAGACATAAACGGTTACGAGTCAGTCATAAACTTTTTATTTAGACTTAACATTATAACAGGTGCTGCGTGCTGCAGTCCTGGCATCAGGCGCATCACAGGAGGGTAGAACAAGGTGAATGGTTACCCAAGCGACCAGAAGCAGCATCGTTGGCCATCATCTCAGCATGGCTGGTCTTTAAAAGGGGAAGGATACCACTAAAGATCTTCAGCGGCACAGAGCTAAATGTGACAGCGAAAACCTTCGAAAGGTCATCAGCTGTGTCAAAAGCATTGCGAACCCTTTCAGTCAGTGCCCGACAGAGTAAAACTGATTTGATCTCATGTCAGGAAATAGGAAGCAAATAGGAGCTTATATCAGGCTGCTTGCAAGATCCTGGAAGATTGGAGAAACCCAGTATTGAAAGAAGATCCAGAACGTTAAAGCTGACAAAATAAAATTAAAGAGTTGCCAGGAACGCTGGACCTGTTCGGTGGATATCTGTGCTTAGCTGCAACTACTGATGTGGACATGAAAGTAGTTTTCTGACAGTTGTTCCACCTTCCATAGTCCATGATGACACGATGAACAGAACTGATAAGACAGTTTCTGACTCCACAAAGCAGAGTTTAAAGAGTACCACCACCCAGGGTTGATGTTTCCCTTGTAGATGCTATATTCTTCTCTCAAAGTCACCAACTTTATGTTGGTTTTGAGGTCAAGGCCAGGTTTCATGAAGCTGTCAACAAAAACACAGACGTACGAACACAAATATCTCAGCTAGCGTGTGACCACTTTAAAGTTGACACGTGACTTGAGTAGCACTCAAAATTAATTTCAGTCTCTCCGCAAAAATTGGAGTGTTGTTCTTCGCTGACATTACAGTGTTCAGCTCGGCCCACGTGTCAAAGTTGTCTGGCTTGATGTTGGAAAGGACGGCAGCAATACAAGGTGACACACGGACGCACGCGCAACAGTTTGTCATACAGATCCTGAAGTGTGTTTATTCACACCTTTAGTTTTTACCTCAGCATTTTACAAATTATAATGATCATAAATCCTTGATCCGGAGAATCGGCAGAACACTGAAACATATGTTGGCCATACAAACTCAGAGATCTTCAGGCAAAGAAAGGTAACCAATAAATAATATTATAACTTCAGACAGAGAAAGGTAAACAATAAATAATATTCTAACTTCAGACAGAGAAAGGTAAACAATAAATAATGTCCTAACTTCAGACAAAGAAAGGTTAACAATAAATAATGTCCTAATTTCAAACAAAGAAAGGTAAACAATAAACAATGTCCTAACTTCAAACAAAGAAAGGTAAACAATAAATAAAGTCCTAACTTCAAACAAAGAAAGGTGAACAATAAATAATGTCCTAATTTCAAACAAAGAAAGGTAAATAATAAATAATGTCCTAACTTCAGACAAAGAAAGGTAAACAATAAATAAAGTCCTAACTTCAAACAAAGAAAGGTGAACAATAAATAATGTCCTAATTTCAAACAAAGAAAGGTAAACAATAAATAATGTCCTAACTTCAAACAAAGAAAGGTAAACAATAAATAATATCCTATCTTCAGACAGAGAAAGGTTAACAATATATAATATAATAACTTAAAGCAGATAAAGATAAACAATAAATAATATTATAACTTTAGGCAGATAAAGATAAACAATAAATAATATTATAACTTTAGGCAGATAAAGATAAACAATAAATAATATTATAACTTTAGGCAGATAAAGATAAACAATATATAATATTATAACTTTAGGCAGATAAAGATAAACAATAAATAATATTATAACTTTAGGCAGATAAAGATAAACAATAAATAATATTATAACTTTAGGCAGATAAAGATAAACAATTAATAATATTATAACTTTAGGCAGATAAAGATAAACAATTAATAATATTATAACTTTAGGCAGATAAAGATAAACAATAAATAATATTATAACTTTAGGCAGATAAAGATAAACAATAAATAATATTATAACTTTAGGCAGATAAAGATAAACAATAAATAATATTATAACTTTAGGCAGATAAAGATAAACAATAAATAATATTATAACTTTAGGCAGATAAAGATAAACAATAAATAATATTATAACTTTAGGCAGATAAAGATAAACAATAAATAATATTATAACTTTAGGCAGATAAAGATAAACAATATATAATATTATAACTTTAGGCAGATAAAGATAAACAATAAATAATATTATAACTTTAGGCAGATAAAGATAAACAATAAATAATAATTATAACTTTAGGCAGATAAAGATAAACAATAAATAATATTATAACTTTAGGCAGATAAAATAAACAATAAATAATATTATAACTTTAGGCAGATAAAGATAAACAATAAATAATATTATAACTTTAGGCAGATAAAGATAAACAATAAATAATATTATAACTTTAGGCAGATAAAGATAACTTTAGGCAGATAAAGATAAACAATAAATATAATATTATAACTTTACTTTAGCAGATAAAGATAAACAATAAATAATATTATAACTTTAGGCAGATAAAGATAAACAATAAATAATATTATAACTTTAGGCAGATAAAGATAAACAATTATAATAATATAATAATATAACTTTAGGCAGATAAAGATAAACAATTAATAATATTATAACTTTAGGCAGATAAAGATAAACAATAAATAATATTATAACTTTAGGCAGATAAAGATAAACAATAAATAATATTATAACTTTAGGCAGATAAAGATAAACAATAAATAATATTATAACTTTAGGCAGATAAAGATAAACAATAAATAATATTATAACTTTAGGCAGATAAAGATAAACAATAAATAATATTATAACTTTAGGCAGATAAAGATAAACAATAAATAATATTATAACTTTAGGCAGATAAAGATAAACAATAAATAATATTATAACTTTAGGCAGATAAAGATAAACAATAAATAATATTATAACTTTAGGCAGATAAAGATAAACAATAAATAATATTATAACTTTAGGCAGATAAAGATAAACAATAAATAATGTTATAACTTTAGGCAGATAAAGATAAACAATAAATAATATTATAACTTTAGGCAGATAAAGATAAACAATAAATAATATTATAACTTTAGGCAGATAAAGATAAACAATAAATAATATTATAACTTTAGGCAGATAAAGATAAACAATAAATAATATTATAACTTTAGGCAGATAAAGATAAACAATAAATAATATTATAACTTTAGGCAGATAAAGATAAACAATAAATAATATTATAACTTTAGGCAGATAAAGATAAACAATAAATAATATTATAACTTTAGGCAGATAAAGATAAACAATAAATAATATTATAACTTTAGGCAGATAAAGATAAACAATAAATAATATTATAACTTTAGGCAGATAAAGATAAACAATAAATAATGTTATAACTTTAGGCAGATAAAGATAAACAATAAATAATATCATAACTTTAGGCAGATAAAGATAAACAATAAATAATATCATAACTTTAGGCAGATAAAGATAAACAATATATAATATTATAACTTTAGGCAGATAAAGATAAACAATTAATAATATTATAACTTTAGGCAGATAAAGATAAACAATAAATAATATTGTAACTTTAGGCAGATAAAGATAAACAATAAATAATATTATAACTTTAGGCAGATAAAGATAAACAATAAATAATATCATAACTTTAGGCAGATAAAGATAAACAATAAATAATATTATAACTTTAGGCAGATAAAGATAAACAATAAATAATATTATAACTTTAGGCAGATAAAGATAAACAATAAATAATATTATAACTTTAGGCAGATAAAGATAAACAATAAATAATATTATAACTTTAGGCAGATAAAGATAAACAATAAATAATATTATAACTTTAGGCAGATAAAGATAAACAATAAATAATATTATAACTTTAGGCAGATAAAGATAAACAATTAATAATATTATAACTTTAGGCAGATAAAGATAAACAATAAATAATATTATAACTTTAGGCAGATAAAGATAAACAATAAATAATATTATAACTTTAGGCAGATAAAGATAAACAATAAATAATATTATAACTTTAGGCAGATAAAGATAAACAATAAATAATATTATAACTTTAGGCAGATAAAGATAAACAATAAATAATATTATAACTTTAGGCAGATAAAGATAAACAATAAATAATATTATAACTTTAGGCAGATAAAGATAAACAATAAATAATATTATAACTTTAGGCAGATAAAGATAAACAATATAAATAATATTATAACTTTAGGCAGATAAAGATAAACAATAAATAATATTATAACTTTAGGCAGATAAAGATAAACAATTAATAATATTATAACTTTAGGCAGATAAAGATAAACAATAAATAATATTATAACTTTAGGCAGATAAAGATAAACAATAAATAATATTATAACTTTAGGCAGATAAAGATAAACAATAAATAATATTATAACTTTAGGCAGATAAAGATAAACAATAAATAATATTTATAACTTTAGGCAGATAAAGATAAACAATAAATAATATTATAACTTTAGGCAGATAAAGATAAACAATAAATAATATTATAACTTTAGGCAGATAAAGATAAACAATAAATAATATTATAACTTTAGGCAGATAAAGATAAACAATAAATAATATTATAACTTTAGGCAGATAAAGATAAACAATAAATAATATTATAACTTTAGGCAGATAAAGATAAACAATAAATAATATTATAACTTTAGGCAGATAAAGATAAACAATAAATAATATTATAACTTTAGGCAGATAAAGATAAACAATAAATAATATTATAACTTTAGGCAGATAAAGATAAACAATAAATAATATTATAACTTTAGGCAGATAAAGATAAACAATAAATAATATTATAACTTTAGGCAGATAAAGATAAACAATAAATAATATTATAACTTTAGGCAGATAAAGATAAACAATAAATAATATTATAACTTTAGGCAGATAAAGATAAACAATAAATAATATTATAACTTTAGGCAGATAAAGATAAACAATAAATAATATTGTAATAGGCAGATAAAGATAAACAATATAATATAACTTTAGGCAGATAAAGATAAACAATAAATAATATTATAACTTTAGGCAGATAAAGATAAACAATAAATAATATTATAACTTTAGGCAGATAAAGATAAACAATATATAATATTATAACTTTAGGCAGATAAAGATAAACAATAAATAATATAGGCAGATATAACTTTAGGCAGATAAAGATAAACAATAAATAATATTATAACTTTAGGCAGATAAAGATAAACAATAAATAATATTATAACTTTAGGCAGATAAAGATAAACAATAAATAATATTATAACTTTAGGCAGATAAAGATAAACAATAAATAATATTATAACTTTAGGCAGATAAAGATAAACAATAAATAATATTATAACTTTAGGCAGATAAAGATAAACAATAAATAATATTATAACTTTAGGCAGATAAAGATAAACAATAAATAATAAATTATAACTTTAGGCAGATAAAGATAAACAATAAATAATATTATAACTTTAGGCAGATAAAGATAAACAATAAATAATATTATAACTTTAGGCAGATAAAGATAAACAATAAATAATATCATAACTTTAGGCAGATAAAAGATAAACAATATATAATATATCATAACTTTAGGCAGATAAAGATAAACAATATATAATATTATAACTTTAGGCAGATAAAGATAAACAATAAATAATATTATAACTTTAGGCAGATAAAGATAAACAATAAATTATATTATAACTTTAGGCAGATAAAGATAAACAATAAATAATATTATAACTTTAGGCAGATAAAGATAAACAATAAATAATATTATAACTTTAGGCAGATAAAGATAAACAATAAATAATACTATAACTTTAGGCAGATAAATATGTCCAGTTTTTTCGTTTCACGTGAAGAAAGTGTCAAAGTAACAGTTACTTTCTTATTTAGAGGGAGTTTCGTTTCTCAGGTAAAACTTGCTCACCACTTACCATCTAGTAAGTGACTGAATAAGAAAACTAGAACAATTTTCTTTACTTATCTTAACCAACGTAAAACTTCAAGGAACGTTTTGGGCAGTTTATTTATATATTATTGAAGTAGGGCTACCATGACCAGGTAGTTAGGGCACTCGACTGAGGGTTGCGGGTTCGAATCTCCATAACACAAACATTCTAGCCTTTTCAGCCTTGGGATTGTATTTGCTCTGTCTTTGAAATCTAAAGATTTCACACCAATATTACTTATCCAGGCACCATTATTTTGACTAAAAATGTTTTAATACAATAATTGTATGACATTAAAGATAGATAATTAGAGCTTACTTGCATTTTGTCTTTTACAATAAAATTATATTCAGTTATCAGCCGTCATAATCATAAAATTGGGAGAAAACTATTTCGATACAAATTCTCCATTTTTTTTTCTCAGAGTGCCACGTAACTAGATGACACTTCAGTTTCCGTGCCTTTTGTTAAAGTTAATTCATTCCAAAGTCGAAGCTGCGAGTTTATCGTTGTGCAATGAATCGTAACTAGAACCGAATTTCGTTTTCTTAGGTTGTGTTTAGTGTTGCACCATCAGTATTTCAATCGAAACTTCTATTAAAAGCTCTTGTGTTTGTTTGTTTTTTCAGCCACTACCTAACTGCCATTAGACTGAGGTAAAGGATAACATTGAGATTCGACACTAAATAACAGGAGGAAAAAACAAACAAACTCGAGATAAGAGTTACATGGCAGTGAGGGAAAAGCGATGTTAGATATAGAAAACAAACAACAACAACACACATAACACAAGTACACATTAAAATTAGGTCAAATCTTTTATTTAGCAAGTAACTCCGCCAGTTCTGACAACATGGTCGACGCAGCAATATTATGACACTACGAGTTCATGTTTTGAGGACTGCGCCAGCACTGTACCATACGTGCGCTGAAAAGTCTGACGGTCAAAATCCACTTTTCTCAGGCAAGAGTGACACAAGTATTAGTAGTAAGTGCTGTTGACTGGCTGTTTTATTCTAGTCAGTCACTTCAAAACTTCTAGCTCAGAAATACTTTCGTAACTGAAAACTGGGTAATGGAAGACAAAAAATGCATTTGAAAACACCTTCAACTTATTACCTCATTTAGACATTTAATATCATTGTGTGAGGTATAAAAAAATGTAACAATAGTGTTCCAGGGACATTGTTATAGAAAAACAAGTTTTTATATTGAAACATATCAGAAACTCGTCTCTTATGGGGCAATATTAAAGCTAATTTCAAACATATTAAGATATCTGTCGAAAACATAGACATTGAGACACATAAGTGACAGAGCTCTAACTCAGGAGATTTCCAAATTTTAATTAGGAGGTTGGACTTCAGATCAGGAGGGTTTTTTATCTTCGTGTTTTCTGGCCCAAACTGCAATAAATGAGAGATGATTGTGTGTAGTTTGAATTGATTTGACCAAACGTATCCAAATATTGTTTAAATACTCTATATATCTGCTCTTGTTTTTATATAAATAATGAAACTGAATGATTGAAATTTACTGTCGTATATCACAAAATATGTATCACAATATAATAATATATATCAAATATGACATACATATAACAATATAATAATATATATCACATATGAATATACATATAACAATATATAACAATATCACAATATAATAATATATATCACATATTAACATACATATAACAATATAACAATTCAATAATATATATCACATATGAACATACATATAACAATATGATAATGTATATCACATATGAATATACATATAACAATATATAACAATATCACAATATAATAATATATATCACATATTAACATACATATAACAATATAACAATTCAATAATATATATCACATATGAACATACATATAACAATATAATAATATATATCACATATGAATATACATATAACAATATATAACAATATCACAATATAATAATATATATCACATATTAACATACATATAACAATATAACAATTCAATAATATATATCACATATGAACATACATATAACAATATGATAATGTATATCACATATGAATATACATATAACAATATATAACAATATCACAATATAATAATATATATCACATATGAACATACATATGACAATATAATAACTATCACATATCAACATAGATATCACAATATAATAACTATCACATATCAGCATAGATATCACAATATAATAACTATCACATATCAACATAGATATCACAATATGATAACTATCACATATCAACATAAATATCACAATATGATAACTATCACATATCAACATAGATATCACAGTATAATAACTATCACATATCAGCATAGATATCACAATACAATAACTTTCATATATCAACATAGATATCACAATATAATAACTGTCATATATCAGCATAGATATCACAATATAATAACAACTATCACATATCAACGTAGATATCACAATATAATAACTTTCATATATCAACATAGATATCACAATATAATAACTGTCATATATCAACATAGATATCACAATATAATAATTGTCATACATCAACATAGATATCACAATATAATAACTGTCATATATCAACATAGATATCACAATATAATAATTGTCATACATCAACATAGATATCACAATATAATAACTATCACATATCAACATAGATATAACAATATAATAACTATCACATATCAGCATAGATATCACAATATAATAACTATCACATATCAACATAGATATCACAATATAATAACTATCACATATCAACATAGATATCACAATATAATAACTATCACATATCAACATAGATATAACAATATAATAACTATCATATATCAACATAGATATAACAATATAATAACTATCACATATCAACATAGATATAAGAATATAATAACATCTTACAAGCAATGTTCACTAATTCCAAATATGGCAGGAATCCATCAAGATTGTCTTGTACATTGTTCTATGTATGTTGTACAAACATTCTTTGTGAGCATTAAATATGATGGAAAAATAGAAAATTTGTGAGGAAATCTAGAGTAAACTGAGGGTTAGGTACAAAGGGGAACAGCTAATAATAAGAGGTAATAATAGCAGAGGTAGGAATTTTTATTTTAAACAGAAGGTTAGGAGTGGCCCTCTGAAACGGGGATTTTTTTCTCCTGTCAGATGTATAACATGTAAGCTGAGAAATATCTTGCGTTGAAAGTCGAAAAGTAATGATTCGTTTCTTTCTTCCTATGAAAGTTGTATTTTATAAAGAAAAGGCAAGGCCTAAAAAACAAATTAGATCTTTGTTTCATTGTGTAGAAACTCACAGGGGCCAATCAGGTTTAACTTTCAACGTGTGCAAAATCACTAGGCCTAAAGAACAAATTATATATTTGTTTCATTGTGTAGAAACTCACAGGGGCTAACGAATGAATCAGATTTGTTTCATCACGTACAGAATCGCTAGGCCTAAATAACATATTAGATCTTTGTTTCATTGTGTAGAAACTCACAGGGGCCAACAGACAAATCAGGTTTAACTTTCAACGTGTGCAAAATCACTAGGCCTAAAGAACAAATTAGATATTTGTTTCATTGTGTAGAAACTCACAGGGGCTAACGAATGAATCAGATTTGTTTCATCACGTACAGAATCGATAGGCCTAAATAACATATTAGATCTTTGTTTCATTGTGTAGAAACTCACAGGGGCCAACGAACAAATCAGGTTTAACTTTCAACGTGTGCAAAATCACTAGGCCTAAAGGACAAATTAGATATTTGTTTCATTGTGTAGAAACTCACGAAACCTGGAGAACTATATTTTTTAATTGATTTATTATATGGTGAACCTTTGTAAGTTTGTTTAAACATTATGTCTTAGTTCGGTATATGCAGTTAAATTACTTTTGATCAAGAGTCAAGTTACTAAGTGATTCTAAATAGACATAAGATTAGATTTACCAAAACTGCTATGAAGAACCAGAACCTTTTAGCTGTTATGTACTTTAAATTGAACCAGAACTATTTAGTTAAACGAAAGAACATTAAATAGACAAATTTTGTTTTATTAACCAATATTTATAAGATACCTGTTAATATTTCTTCAAATACATTGTACACTTTAGGTGCCGTTAGTTACTAGGGTGTGATTTATAGAACCGGAACCTAGCAGATAAGTTTGTTTGTTTTGGAATTTCGCACAAAGCTACTCGAGGGCTATCTGTGCTAGCCGTCCCTAATTTAGCAGTGTAAGACTAGAGGGAAGGCAGCTAGTCATCACCACCCACCGCCAGCTCTTGGGCTAGTCTTTTACCAACGAATAGTGGGATTTACCGTCACATTATAACGCCCCCACGGCTAGGAGGGCGAGCATGTTTGGCGCGACTCGGGCGCGAACCCGCGACCCTCAGATTACGAAGTGCACGCCTTAACGCACTAGGCCATGCCGGGCCCTAATAGGTTTTTAAGTGAGTAGGTTGTTAGCCCACTGCACCGAGCCGTCCCTAACAGTTGGGAGGGCGAGCTTGTTTGGCGCGACGCGGGCGCGAACCTGCGACCCTCGGATTACGAGTCGCACGCCTTAACCCGCTTGGCTATGCCGGACCCAGCAGATAAGAAACTGTCAGAGATTTCTACACAGATCATACAGATACCTCCCTCCTATCTGAATATTCTTACGAAGCCATTATCGAAAGCAAAATCTGTAACTTAAATATAATATTATCAAATTTCACGTGACATAAGTTCTACTAAATAAACATATTATGGATCTTGAGAGTTGAGATAGGAAAGACAGTTTATGTTATTTCGCTTAAGAAAATCCTGAGAATGATAGTTATTTAAAATTAATAGTTATGAAAAATTAGTATTTGAAGGTAAATATATGTATATTTAATTTACCGTGAAACATTCTGACTGATAAAATACATCTAACAGATGTATTTTAACATCCATTCTTAAAATGTACCCTTTTAAATAAATGCTATTGATGTTTGAACTTCTGTTACAGCTGTATTATTACAACTGCCCGAAATATACTAGTTGTTACAATCCGTCCAAAAGCGCATTTAAACAAATTTATTAATACTCTAATATGGGTAATCCGACATGACGAAGAAACTGTAATATTATTAAAGAAGTCACCCTTTATTGGACCATTTAACAAGAATGTCTACTGCGCTCTATCGTACGCCGCTGTAGACAAGACGTAACGACTCTGCTATAAAGGCCTAACGTAACGACGTTGCGCTCGTTACCAGACTGGGTCAAATAACAAGAGCTTTGTTTAAGATAATACAGACGAGGCCTAACTGTCATTATCAAGTTGGATCAAAGGACATGAATGTGTACTATATTTTGTTGTTTGCGCTAAAGATTAATCCTAAGTATGTCATTAGTAACGCTCAATACTAAACTGGATTAAGTAACGAGTGTCTACAATACCTTCTTGTATTGTTGATGTAGACGAGGCCTAGCGATACCGCTACAGATGAAGCCTAACTCATTAGCTGGATGAAAGACAAGTCGAAATGAATTTTATTTATAACAGCCTTATAGCAGGTATGTAACAGGATTTATGATTTTCTAACTTAAGTATTATACTAATTAGGATGTGATATCAAAAACGGGCTCTCGTTTTGGAAAATGTGCATACATAAATTTTTTTGGGTGCGTGGCAAGTTTAGTATTTTAAGAACAACCACTGTTGTTTTTATCACATCTGAAACGAAACGTGTGTAGAAATACTTTAGCCTAAAATATGCTGGTGACTGAGCAAAAATGTGTAAGAGTAAATAAAACAAATCTTTAACGAACAATTCAAAATATTGCTATTGTTTTTACTGAAGGATTACCTAAAAAGTTTGTTTGTTTGTTTTAGAATTTCGCACAAAGCTACTGGAGGGCTATCTTTGCTAGCCGTCCCTAATTTAGTGTAAGACTAAAGGAAAGGCAGCTAGTCATCACTACCAACCGTCAACTCTTGGGCTACTCTTTTACCAACGAATAGTGGGATTGACCGTAACATTATAACGCCCCACCTCTGAAATGGCGAACATGTTTGGCGCGACGGGGATGAGAACCCGCGACCCTCACATTATGAGTAGCACGCCTTAACACGCTTGGCCATGCCGGGCCTTACCTAAAGGTCAGTAACAGTTTTCTTATTTCTTTCAGGACCAGCATAGCCAGGTGGGTTAAGGCGTTCAACTCGTAATCCGAAGGTCGCGGGTTCGAATCCCCGTCGTACTAAACATCCTCGTCCTTTCAGTCGTGAGGGCGTTATAAAGCGACGGTCAATCCCCTATCGTTGGTAAAAGTAGCACAAAAGTTCGCGGTGGGTGGTGATGACTAAGTATCTGCCTTCCTCTAATCTTACACAACTAAATTAGGGACGACTAGCGCAGATAGCCCTTGAGTAGCTTTGTGCAAAATAAAAAAACAACAACAACAAACAAAAACAAATTTATTTCTTTCACTGTAAGACATAGGAGTAATAGGATGTGAGACTGGTTTCACTCTTCCATCTCTCTGACCCAGCTTTACAAGAGAAAGGAGGAGGCCTGCTGAAGACGAATTCAGTTAGATCACACTTTACTTTATACTCGGATGTTCTTTAGACGATATTTCGTCATCGGATCAATCCGTCTAGGTTTAAGAACTTGAAGACAACAAATAGAAAACATGTCACAGTAACAAGATTTCTTAAGTGTCGCTGTGGTCTCGTAATCCACAAAGTAGAAACCTATCACGAAGATAGAGATTTCACTTAATTTACCAACAATTCAACACGAGGTACAGATACGTACAAGGTGAATGAACAAAAGTATGCTCTTGAAATATTTATGTTGACATTGCGATAGGTCCAAAACTACGTTTGTAAATAAACAGTTCAAGAACGCGGAAAGAAATACGAATAAGGTAACCTTTTATCATGTTCTTGAAGGCTCGTTTTCTTTAGTCAAATTGCATTTGTCGAACATTTTAAAAGTAAGTTTAGGGACTTGCTATTACGCATGAAGTTTCATTTCATGTTAATTTTTTTTCAAGTTCCCTAGATGTGAGCAATCGTGTTCCACCTCTTTGTAATGTTTTCTAGATCTGACCAGGATCACACCATTTTGTTTATATTTTCTGGGTTGACGAGGTTCTACTGTTTTGTTATGTTTGGTCATCTCCTGTGGATTTGGGCATGCTCTATATTTTTGTTTCTTTCAGGGATCTCCACTGTTTTTTATGGGTTTCCATCTCATTTTTCTGTTTTGGCTATCACTTGTGGACTGAATCAGTATCGTGATATAACATACGACATATTTATAATGTGAATAACTTTGTAAGTAAAGACTTTAAAATATACCATATAATAAATATACCATAAGTGTTCTTGTTTGTAAATTGAAAGCCCATTGTATAGCTTTGTGGATAAAAGTTTGTTCGTTTGTAGTTAACCGAAAAACTCTTTGTATCACAGGTATCGAAACCTGATTTCTAGCGTTGGAAGTAAACAGTCATCCAACTGTGCTACTGGGGGGGTGTGTGGGTGGAGAAAATAAAAGATAAAATACAGTTTTCAAGTACATTTTAAGAACTTGAAATAAATAAAACAAATTGGAATCCAAATTTTGAGTAATTAGTAGCTTCAGTTATATGTTAAAACGTATTTTACAAAACGAATTTAAAGTAGAAATACGATCATTTGAAGTTTCGGTTGGCTTCCTCATTGTGTTTTAGGTGTTATAAATATTTTTACAGTTAATACATTCGTCCTCAAGTTGTGATGTTTTCTGTAGGTGCCTCAGTCTGTGTCACAAGAGTATGCCCTTTTACAGTTAATACATTCATCCTCAAGTTGTGATGTTTTGCTGTAGGTGCCTCAGTCTGTGCCCTTTTAACCAAATTTCCGATTTTTGACTATTTCGATTCCTTGAAACACTTCAAAACTTCTAGTTTCAAAGTTGGCTTAGAATATTTTGTTAACACTGTTTTGTTTTTCTTAATATCGTCAGAAACTTAACATCCACATAACTTTATTTCATCAAAATTGTTGTTTGGTCAGATTTGAATGTTTCAGGTATTCGCGAGGGTTATCGAGGCTAGTCGTTTGCAATTTTGAACTAATAGATTAGAGTGAGAGTAGAAAAAGAACTCCACATACCACAAACTCTCGGACTTCTCTCGTACTTTAACAATGGGCCCGCCACCTCCAGATGGCTTGATTCGCATTCTAAGGGTTGTGGCTTCGAATCCCCGTGATAACAAAACAATTTCATTGAAAGAAAAACGGACTGGTCCTTCACGTGACACACCGTTCGGCATGACCAGGTGGTTAAGGCGCTCGATTCGTAATCCGAGGGTTGCGGGATCGCGTCCCCGTCAAACCAAACATGCTTTCCCTTTCACCCGTGGGGACGTTATAATGTGACGGTTAATCCCACTATTCGTTGGTAAAATAGTAGCCCAAGTGTTATGGTCGGTGGTGATGACTAGCCGATATTCCTCTAATCTTAGCTGAAAACCGTAACAACGGCTCCAAAATGTAGAGGGCATTTTTCCGAAAGCGAGACGAGAATCGTGGACTCAGGAATTCACATTATGGAATGTAAAAGACTCTATCAACCCCGGTTCATTAACTAAGATGGTAGACTTTTAAAAAACGAGGGTATTATTTTCTAGAAGGTTAAATGATCACAAAACAACATTTACTTGTCACAAAATATGAGTTTCCTTCTTTCTGTGCTGTTTGTTGAACACGAAACAGTAAAATGAGATGAATGTATTATGAACGAAAAATATCACCGCTGGACCACCGAGAACATAAGACAGATAATAACTGTTCCTCTTTACTGGTTTAAATAGAGAATTTACGCAACAGGTAACCTTAACCTCTAACAGTTCTATTAGAGTTATATACTAGAACAGATAACCTTAACCTGTAACAGTTCTATTAGAGTAATATACTAGAACAAATAATCTTAACCTCTAACAGTTCTATTAGAGTAATATACTAGAACAGATAACCTTAACCTGTAACAGTTCTATCAGAGTTATATAATAGAACAGATAACCTTAACCTGTAACAGTTCTATTAGAGTAATATACCAGAACAGATAACCTTAACCTCTAATAGTTCTATTAGAGTAATATACTAGAACAGATAACCTTAACCTGTAACAGTTCTATCAGGGTTATATACTAGAACAAATAACCTTAAACTGTAATAGTTCTATTAGAGTAATATACCAGAACAGATAACCTTAAACTCTAACAGTTCTATTAGAGTAATATACGAGAACAGATAATCTTAACCTTTAACAGTTCTGTCAGAGTTATACACTAGAACAGATAACCTTAACCTGTAACAATTCTATTAGAGTAATATACTAGAACAGATAACCTTAACCTCTAACAGTTCTATGAGAAATATATACCAGAACAGATAACCTTAACCTGTAGCAGTTCTATCAGAGTTATGCACTAGAACAGATAACCTTAACCTTTAAGAGTTTTATTCGAGTAATATATTAGAACAGATAACCTTAACTTGTAACAGTTCTATCAGAGTAAAATACTAGAACAGATAACCTTAACCTGTAACAGTTCTATCAGAGTTATACACTGGAACAGATAACTTTAACCTGTAACAGTTCTATCAAAGTTATATATTAGAACAGATAACCTTAACCTCTAACAGTTCTATCAGAGTTATATACCAGAACTGATAAAATTAACCTGTAACAGTTCTATTAGAGTAATATACTAGAACAGATAATCTTAACATTTAACAGTTCTATCAGAGTTATACACCAGAACAGATAACCTTAACCTCTAACAGTTCTATTAGAGTTATATACCACAAAAGATAACCTTAACCTGCAAGAGTTCTATGAGAGTTATACACCAGAACAGATAACTTTAACCTCTAACAGTTCTATCAGAGATATACACTGGAACAGATAACTTTAACCGGTAACAGTTCTATAAATTTATATATTAGAACAGATAACCTTAACCTCTAACAGTTCTATCAGAGTTATACACCAGAACAGATAACCATAACCTCTAACAGTTCTATTAGTGTTATATACTAGAACAGATAATTTTAACCTGTAACAGTTTATCAGAGTTATACACCAGGACAGATAACCTTAACCTGTATCAATTCTATTAGAGTAATATACTAGAACAGAAAACCTTAACCTCTAATAGTTCTATTAGAGTAATATACCAGAAGAGATAACCGTAACCACTAACAGATCTAATAGAGTAATATACTAGAACAGATAACCTTAACATGTAACAGTTCTATTACACTAATATACTAGAACAGATAACCTTAACATCCAACAGTTCTATTAGAGTAATATACTAGAACAGATATCCTTACCATCTAACAGTTCTATTAGAGTTATATACCAGAAAAGATAACCTTAACCTGTAATAGGTATATTAGAGTAAAATACTAGAATAGATAACCTTAACCTGTAACAGTTCTATCAGAGTTATACACCAGAACAGATAACCTTAACCTCTAACAGTTCTATCAGAGTTATACACTAGATCAGATAACCTTAATCTGTAACAGTTCTATCAGTGTTATATACCAGAATAGATAACTTAAACCTCTAATAGTTCTATCAGAGATATATACTAGAAGAGATAACCTTAACCTCTAACAGTTCTATCAGAGTTATATACTAGAACAGATAACATTAACCTGTAACAGTTCTATCGGTGCTATATATCAGAACTGATAAAATTAACCTGTAACAGTTTTATCAGAGTTATATACTAGAACAGATAACCTTAACCTCTAACATTTCTATTAGAGTTATATACCAGAACAGATAACCTTAACCTGTAATAGATCTATTAGAGTAATATACTAGAACAGATAATCTTGACTTTTAGCAGTTCTATTAGAGTTGTACACTAGAACAGATAACCTTAACCTGTAACAGTTCTATTGGAGTAATATAATAGAACATATTAACTTAAACTGCAATAATTCTATTTGAGTAATATACTAAAACGGATAACCTTAACCTCTAACAGTTCTATCAGAGTTATACACTAGAACAGATAACCTTAACCTCTAACAGTTCTATTAGAGTAATATACTATAACAGATAACCTTAACCTCTAACAGTTCTATTAGACTTATATACCAGAACATATAACCATAACCTGTAACAATTCAATAAGAGTAATATACTAGAACAGATAACCTTAACCTATAACAGTTCTATCAGATTTATATACTAGAAGAGATAATCTTAATTTGTAACAGATATTTAGAGTAATATACTAGAACAGATAACCTTAACCTGTAACAGTTCTATCAGAGTTATATACCAGACCAGATAACCTTAACCTGTAACAGTTCTATTAGAGTAATATACTAGAACAAATAACCTTAAACTGTAATAGTTCTATTAGAGTAATATACCAGAACAGATAACCTTAACCTTAAATAGTTCTATTAGAGTAATATACCAGAACAGATAACCTTAACCACTAACAGTTCTATCAGAGTTATATACTAGAACAGATAACCTTAACCTCTAACAGTTCTATCAGAGTTATATACCAGAACTGATAAATTTAACCTGTAACATTTCTGTCAGAGTTATATACTAGAACAGACAACATTAACCTCTAACATTTCTATTAGAGTTATATACAAGAAAAGATAACCTTAACTTGTAATAGTTCTATCAGAGTTATATACTGCAACAGATAGTCTTAACCTGTAGCAGTTCTATCTGAATTACGCATTAGAACAGATAACCTTAACTTTTAACAGTTTTATTCGAGTAATATATTAGAACAGGTAACCTTAACCTGTAACAGTTCTATCAGAGTTATACACTAGAAGAGATCACATTAACCTCTAATAGTTCTATCAGAGTTATACACTAGATCAGATAACTTTATCTTATAACAGTTCTATCAGAGTTATATATAAGAACTGATAAAATTAACCTGTAACAGATTTATCAGAGTTATATACTAGAACAGATAACCTTAACCTCTAACATTTCTATTAGAGTTATATACTAGAACAGATAACCTTAACATCTTGCAGTACTATTACAGTTATACACTAGAACAGATAACCTTAACCTGTAACAGTTCTATTAGAATAATATAATAGAACATATAAACTTAACCTGTAATAATTCTATTTGAGTAATATACTAAAACGGATAACCTTAACCTCTAACAGTTCTATCAGAGTTATACACTAGAACAGATAACCTTAACCTTTAACAGTTCTATTAGAGTAATATACTATAATAGATAACCTTAACCTCTAACAGTTCTATTAGAGTTATATACCAGAACAGATAACCTTAACCTGTAATAGATCTATTAGAGTAATATACTAGAACAGATAATCTTGACTTTTAGCAGTTCTATTAGAGTTGTACACTAGAACAGATGACCTTAACCTCTAACATTTCTATTAGAGTTATATACCAGAACAGATAACCTTAACCTGTAATAGATCTATTAGAGTAATATACCAGAACAGATAATCTTCACTTTTAGCAGTTCTATTAGAGTTGTACACTAGAACAGATAACCTTAACCTGTAACAGTTCTATTAGAGTAATATAATAGAACATATTAACTTAAACTGCAATAATTCTATTTGAGTAATATACTAGAACAGATAATCTTGATTTTTAGCAGTTCTATTAGAGTTGTACACTAGAACAGATAACCTTAACCTCTAACAGTTCTATTAGAGTAATATACTATAACAGATAACCTTAACCTCTAACAGTTCTATTAGACTTATATACCAGAACATATAACCATAACCTGTAACAATTCAATAAGAGTAATATACTAGAACAGATAACCTTAACCTATAACAGTTCTATCAGATTTATATACTAGAAGAGATAATCTTAATTTGTAACAGATATTTAGAGTAATATACTAGAACAGATAAACTTAACCTGTAACAGTTCTATCAGAGTTATATACCAGACCAGATAACCTTAACCTGTAACAGTTCTATTAGAGTAATATACTAGAACAAATAACCTTAAACTGTAATAGTTCTATTAGAGTAATATACCAGAACAGATAACCTTAACCTTAAATAGTTCTATTAGAGTAATATACCAGAACAGATAACCTTAACCACTAACAGTTCTATCAGAGTTATACACTAGAACAGATGACCTTAACCTCTAACATTTCTATTAGAGTTATATACCAGAACAGATAACCTTAACCTGTAATAGATCTATTAGAGTAATATACTAGAACAGATAATCTTGACTTTTAGCAGTTCTATTAGAGTTGTACACTAGAACAGATAACCTTAACCTGTAACAGTTCTATTAGATTAATATAATAGAACATATTAACTTAAACTGCAATAATTCTATTTGAGTAATATACTGAAACGGATAACCTTAACCTCTAACAGTTCTATCAGAGTTATACACTAGAACAGATAACCTTAACCTCTAACAGTTCTATTAGAGTAATATACTATAACAGATAACCTTAATCTCTAACAGTTCTATTAGACTTATATACCAGAACATATAACCATAACCTGTAACAATTCAATAAGAGTAATATACTAGAACAGATAACCTTAACCTATAACAGTTCTATGAGATTTATATACTAGAAGAGATAATCTTAATTTGTAACAGATATTTAGAGTAATATACTAGAACAGATAACCTTAACCTGTAACAGTTCTATCAGAGTTATATACCAGACCAGATAACCTTAACCTGTAACAGTTCTATTAGAGTAATATACTAGAACAAATAACCTTAAACTGTAACAGTTCTATTAGAGTAATATACCAGAACAGATATCCTTAACCTTAAATAGTTCTATTAGAGTAATATACCAGAACAGATAACCTTAACCACTAACAGTTCTATCAGAGTTATATACTAGAACAGATAACATAAACCTCTAACAGTTCTATCAGAGTTATATACCAGAACTGATAAATTTAACCTGTAACATTTCTGTCAGAGTTATATACTAGAACAGACAACATTAACCTCTAACATTTCTATTAGAGTTATATACAAGAAAAGATAACCTTAACTTGTAATAGTTCTATCAGAGTTATATACTGCAACAGATAGTCTTAACCTGTATCAGTTCTATCTGAATTACGCATTAGAACAGATAACCTTAACCTTTAACAGTTTTATTCGAGTAATATATTAGAACAGGTAACCTTAACCTGTAACAGTTCTATCAGAGTTATACACTAGAAGAGATAACATTAACCTCTAATAGTTCTATCAGAGTTATACACTAGATCAGATAACTTTATCTTATAACAGTTCTATCAGAGTTATATATAAGAACTGATAAAATTAACCTGTAACAGATTTATCAGAGTTATATACTAGAACAGATAACCTTAACCTCTAACATTTCTATTAGAGTTATATACTAGAACAGATAACCTTAACATCTAGCAGTACTATTACAGTTATAAACTAGAACAGATAACCTTAACCTGTAACAGTTCTATTAGAATAATATAATAGAACATATAAACTTAACCTGTAATAATTCTATTTGAGTAATACACTAGAACAGATAACCTTAACCTCTAACAGTTCTATTAGAGTAATATACTATAATAGATAACCTTAACCTCTAACAGTTCTATTAGACTTATATACAAGAAAAGATAACCTTAATCTCTAACAGTTCCGTCAGAGTGATATACTAGAACAAATAACATTAACCTGTAAGAATGCTATGAGAGCTATACTCTAGAACAGATAACCTTAATCTATAACAGTTCTATTAAAGTAATATACTAGAACAGATAACCTTACCCTCTAACAGTTCTATTAGAGTTATCTACCAGAACAAATAAACTTAACCTGTAATAGTTATATTAGAGTAAAAATACTAGAATAGATAACCTTAACCTGTAACAGTTCTATCAGAGTTATATACCAGAACAGATAACTTTAACCTCTAACATTTCTATTAGAGTTATATACCAGAAAAGATAACCTTAACCTGCAAGAGTTCTATCAGAATTATACAGTAGAACAGATAACTTTAACCTCTAACAGTTCTATTAGAGATATATACTGGAACAGATGACCATAACCTCTAACAGTTCTATTAGAGTTATATACTAGAACTGATAACGTTAACCTCTAACAGTTCTATTAGAGTTATATACCAGAACGGATAACCTTAACCTTAAATAGTTCTATTAGAGTAATATACCAGAACAGATAATCTTAACCACTAACAGATCTATTAGAGTAATATACTAGAACAGATAACATTAACCTGTAACTGTTCTATTACAGTAATATACTAGATCAGATAACCTTAACCTGTAACAGTTCTATCAGTGTTATATACCAGAACAGATAACTTAAACCTCTAACAGTTCTATGAGAGTTATATGCTAGAACAGATAACCTTAACCTCTAAGAGTTCTATCAGAGTTATATACCAGAACAGTTAACTTTATCTTGTAACAGTTCTATCAGAGTTATACACCGGAACATATAACCATAACCTGTAACAGTTCTATTTGAGTAATATACTAGAACAGATAACCTTATCCTCTAACAGTTTTATTAGAGTGATATACCAGAACAGATAACCTTAACCTGTAAAAGTTCTATCAGAGTTATATACTAGAACAGCTAACCTTAACCTCTAACAGTTCCATCAGATTATACACTAGAATAGATATCCTTAACCTCTAACAGTTCTATCAGATTATACACTAGAATAGATATCCTTAACCTCTAACAGTTCTATCAGATTATACACTAGAATAGATATCCTTAACCTCCAACAGTTCTATTAGAGTGATACACCATAACAGATAACCTTAACCTGTAAAAGTACTATCAGAGTTATATACTAGAACAGCTAACCTTAACCTCTAACAGTTCCATCAGATTATACACTAGAATAGATATCTTTAACCTCTAACAGTTCCATCAGATTATACATTAGAATAGATATCCTTAACCTCTAACAGTTCTATCAGGTTATACACTAAAATAGATAACATTAACCTGTAACAGTTCTATTAGAGTAATATACTGTAACAGATAACCTTAACTTCTAACAGTTCTATTAGAGTTATATACCAGAACAGATAACCTTAACCTCTAACAGTTCTTTCAGAGTTATATATTAGAACAGATAACATTAACCTGTAACAGTTCTATCAGAGTTATACACTAGAACAGATAATATTAACCTGAAACAGTTCTATCAGAGTTATACACTAGATCAGATAACCTTAACCTGTAACAGTTCTATTAGAGTAATATACTAGAACAGATAATTTTAACCTTTAATTGTTCTATTAGGGTAATATTCCAGAACAGATAATTTTAACCTTTAATTGTTCTTTTAGGGTAATATACCAGAACAGATAACCTTAACCTCTAACAGATGTATTACAGTAATATACCAGAACAGATAACCTTAACCTCTAACAGATCTATTAGAGTAATATACTAGAACAGATAACCCTAACCTGTAACATTTCTATTAGAGTTATATACTAGAACAGATAACCTTAACCTCTAACAGTTCTATCAGAGTTATATACTAGAACAGCTAACTTTAACCTCTAACAGTTCCATCAGATTATACACTAGAATAGATATCCTTAACCTCTAACAGTTCTATCAGATTATACACTAGAATAGATATCCTTAACCTCTAACAGTTCTATCAGATTATACACTAGAATAGATATCCTTAACCTCCAACAGTTCTATTAGAGTGATACACCATAACAGATAACCTTAACCTGTAAAAGTTCTATCAGAGTTATATACTAGAACAGCTAACCTTAACCTCTAACAGTTCCATCAGATTATACACTAGAATAGATATCCTTAACCTCTAACAGTTCCATCAGATTATGCAATAGAATAGATATCCTTAACCTCTAACAGTTCTATCAGGTTATACACTAGAATAGATAACATTAATCTGTAACAGTTCGATTAGAGTAATATAATAAAATAGATAAACTTAACCTGTAATAGTTCTATTAGAGTAATATAATAGAACAGATAACCTTATCCTCTAACAGTTCTATCAGAGTTTTACACTAGAACAGATAACCTTAACCTCTAACAGTTCTATTAGAGTAGTATATTGTAACAGATAATCTGAACATTTAACAGTTCTGTCAGAGTTATAAACTAGGACAGATAACCTTAACCTCTAACAATTCTATTACAGTAATATACTAGAACAGATAATTTTAACCTTAATTGTTCTATTAGGGTAATATACGAGAACAGATAACCTTAACCTCTAACAGATCTATTAGAGTAATATACCAGAACAGATAACCTTAACCTCTAACAGATCTATTAGAGTAATATACTAGAACAGATAACCCTAACCTGTAACATTTCTATTAGAGTTATATACTAAAACAGATAACCTTAACCTCTAACAGTTCTATCGGAGATATATACTAGAACAGGTAATCTTAACCTGTAACAGATATTTAGAGTAATATACTAGAATAGATAATCTTAACCTCTAAAAGTTCTATAAGAGTAATATACTAGAACAAATAATATTAACCTGAAACAGTTCTATCAGAGTTATGCACTAGATCAGATAACCTTAACCTGTAACAGTTCTATTAGAGTAATATACTAGAGCAGATAACCTTAACTTGTAATAGTTCTATCAGAGTTATATACTAGAATAGATAACCTTAACTTGTAATAGTTCTATCAGAGTTATACACTAGAACAGATAACCTTAACCTGTAACAGTTCTATTAGAGTAATATATTAGAACAAATAACCTGTAATAGTTCTATTAGAGTAATATACTAGAACTGATAACGTTAAACTCTAACAGTTCTATTAGAGTTATATACCAGAACAGATAACCTTAACCTCTTACAGATCTATTAGAGTAATATACCAGAACAGATAACCTTAACCTCTAACAGATCTATTAGAGTAATATACTAGAACAGATAACCCTAACCTGTAACATTTCTATTACAGTAATATACTAGAACAGATAACCTTACCCTCTAACAGTTCTATTAGAGTTATCTACCAGAACAGGTAACCTTAACCTTTAATTGTTCTATCAGAGTTATATACCAGAACAGATAACTTTATCTTGTAATAGTTCTATTAGAGTAATATAATAGAATAGATAACCTTATCCTCTAACAGTTCCATCAGAGTTATACACTAGAACAGATAACCTTAACCTCTAACAGTTCTATTAGAGTAATATACTATAATAGATAACCTTAACTTCTAACAGTTCTATTAGAGTAATATAATAGAACAGATAACCTTATCCTCTAACAGTTCTATCAGAGTTATACACTAGAACAGATAACCTTAACCTCTAACAGTTCGATTAGAGTAATATAATAAAACAGATAAACTTAACCTGTAATAGTTCTATTAGAGTTATCTACCAGAAGAAATAACCTTAACCTGTAATAGTTATATTAGAGTTATATACCAGTACAAAAACCCTCACCTTTAACAGTTCTATTAGAGTAATATATCAGAATAGTTAACCTTAAGTTGTAACAGTTCTATTAGAGTAATATATTAGAACAGATAACCTTAACCTCTAACAGTTCTATTAGAGTAATATACTGCAACAGATAGCCTTAATCTGTAGCAGTTCTATCAGAGTTAGGCACTAGAACAGATAACCTTAACCTTTAATAGTTTTAGTCGAGTAATATATTAGAAGAGATAACCTTAACTTGTAACAGTTCTATCAGAGTAAAATACTAGAACAGATAACCTTAACCTGTAACAGTTCTATCAGAGTTAAACACTAGAACAGATAAATTTAACATCTAACAGTTCTATCATAGTTATAAACTAGAACAGATAACCTTAACCTCTAACAGTTTTATCAGAGTAATATACCAGAACAGATAACCTTAACCTCTAACAGTTCTTTCAGAGTTATATACTAGAACAGATAACATTAATCTGTAACAATTCTATCAGAGTTATACATTAGAACAGATAACCTTAACCTGTAACAATTCTATTAGAGTAATATACTAGAACAGATAATCTGAACATTGAACAGTTCTGCCAGAGTTATAAACTAGGACAGATAACCTTAACCTGTAACAATTCTATTAGAGTAATATACTAGAACAGATAACCTTAACCTTTAATTGTTCTATTAGAGTAATATACCAGAACAATTAACCTTAACCTCTAACAGATCTATTAGAGTAATATACCAGAACTGATAAACTTAACCTCTAACAGATCTATTAGAGTTATATACTAGAACAGATAACTTTATCTTCTAACAGTTCTATCAGAGTTATATACCAGAACAGATAAACTTAACCTGTAACAGTTATATGAGAGTTATATATTAGGACAGATAACTTTAACCTCTAACAGTTCTATCAGAGTTATATACCAGAACAGATAACTTTTTCTTGTAACAGTTCTATCAGAGTTATATACCAGAACTTATAACCTTAACTTGTAATAGTTCTATCAGAGATATACACTAGAACAGATAACTTTAACCTGTAACAGTTCTATTAAAGTTATATATTACAAAAGATAACCTTAACCTCTAACAGTTCTATCAGATTATACACTAGAATAGATATCCTTAACCTCTAACAGTTCCATCAGATTATACATTAGAATAGATATCCTTAACCTCTAACAGTTCTATCAGGTTATACACTAGAATAGATAACATTAACCTGTAACAGTTCGATTAGAGTAATATAATAAAATAGATAAACTTAACCTGTAATAGTTTTATTAGAGTAATATAATAGAACAGATAACCTTATCCTCTAACAGTTCTATCAGAGTTATGCACTAGAACAGATAATTTTAACCTCTAACAGTTCTATTAGAGTAATATACTGTAACAGATAACCTTAACTTCTAACTGTTCTATTAGAGTTATATACCAGAACAGATAACCTTAACCTCTAACAGTTCTTTCAGAGTTATATACTAGAACAGATAACATTAACCTGTAACAGTTCTATCAGAGTTATACACTAGAACAGATAATATTAACCTGAAACAGTTCTATCAGAGTTATACACTAGATCAGATAACCTTAACCTGTAACAGTTCTATTAGAGTAATATACTAGAACAGATAATTTTAACCTTTAATTGTTCTATTAGGGTAATATACCAGAACAGATAACCTTAACCTCTAACAGATCTATTACAGTAATATACCAGAACAGATAACCTTAACCTCTAACAGATCTATTAGAGTAATATACTAGAACAGATAACCCTAACCTGTAACATTTCTATTAGAGTTATATACTAGAACAGATAACCTTAACCTCTAACAGTTCTATCGGAGATATATACTAGAACAGATAATCTTAACCTGTAACAGATATTTAGAGTAATATATTAGAACAGCTAATCTTAACCTCTAAAAGTTCTATAAGAGTAATATACTAGAACAAATAATATTAACCTGAAACAGTTCTATCAGAGTTATACACTAGATCAGATAACCTTAACCTGTAACAGTTCTATTAGAGTAATATACTAGAACAGATAACCTTAACTTGTAATAGTTCTATCAGAGTTATATACTAGAATAGATAACCTTAACTTGTAATAGTTCTATCAGAGTTATACACTAGAACAGATAACCTTAACCTGTAACAGTTCTATTAGAGTGATATACCAGAACAGATAACCTTAACCTGTAAAAGTTCTATCAGAGTTATATACTAGAACAGCTAACCTTAACCTCTAACAGTTCCATCAGATTATACACTAGAATAGATATCCTTAACCTCTAACAGTTCTATCAGATTATACACTAGAATAGATATCCTTAACCTCTAACAGTTCTATCAGATTATACACTAGAATAGATATCCTTAACCTCCAACAGTTCTATTAGAGTGATACACCATAACAGATAACCTTAACCTGTAAAAGTAGTATCAGAGTTATATACTAGAACAGCTAACCTTAACCTCTAACAGTTCCATCAGATTATACACTAGAATAGATATCCTTAACCTCTAACAGTTCCATCAGATTATGCATTAGAATAGATATCCTTAACCTCTAACAGTTCTATCAGGTTATACACTAGAATAGATAACATTAATCTGTAACAGTTTGATTAGAGTAATATAATAAAATAGATAACATTAATCTGTAACAGTTTGATTAGAGTAATATAATAAAATAGATAAACTTAACCTGTAATAGTTCTATTAGAGTAATATAATAGAACAGATAACCTTATCCTCTAACAGTTCTATCAGAGTTTTACACTAGAACAGATAACCTTAACCTCTAACAGTTCTATTAGAGTAGTATATTGTAACAGATAACCTGAACTTCTAACAGTTCTATTAGAGTTATATATCAGAACAGATAACCTTAACCTCTAACAGTTTTTTCAGAGTTATATACTAGAACAGATAACATTAACCTGTAACAGTTCTATCAGAGTTATACACTAGAAGAGATAACCTTAACCTGTAACAATTCTATTAGAGTGATATAATAGAACAGATAATCTGAACATTTAACAGTTCTGTCAGAGTTATAAACTAGGACAGATAACCTTAACCTGTAACAATTCTATTACAGTAATATACTAGAACAGATAATTTTAACCTTTAATTGTTCTATTAGGGTAATATACGAGAACAGATAACCTTAACCTCTAACAGATCTATTAGAGTAATATACCAGAACAGATAACCTTAACCTCTAACAGATCTATTAGAGTAAAATACTAGAACAGATAACCCTAACCTGTAACATTTCTATTAGAGTTATATACTAGAACAGATAACTTTAACCTCTAACAGTTCTATCGGAGATATATACTAGAACAGATAATCTTAACCTGTAACAGATATTTAGAGTAATATACTAGAACAGATAATCTTAACCTCTAAAAGTTCTATAAGAGTAATATACTAGAACAAATAATATTAACCTGAAACAGTTCTATCAGAGTTATACACTAGATCAGATAACCTTAACTTGTAACAGTTCTATTAGAGTAATATACTAGAACAGATAACCTTAACTTGTAATAGTTCTATCAGAGTTATATACTAGAATAGATAACCTTAACTTGTAATAGTTCTATCAGAGTTATACACTAGAACAGATAACCTTAACCTGTAACAGTTCTATTAGAGTAATATATTAGAACAAATAACCTGTAATAGTTCTATTAGAGTAATATACTAGAACAGATAACCTTAACCTTTAATTTTTCTCTTAGGGTAATATACCAGAACAGATAACCTTAACCTCTTACAGATCTATTAGAGTAATATACCAGAACAGATAACCTTAACCTCTAACAGATCTATTAGAGTAATATACTAGAACAGATAACCCTAACCTGTAACATTTCTATTAGAGTAATATACTAGAACAGATAACCTTAACATCTAGCAGTACTATTACAGTTATACACTAGAACAGATAACCTTAACCTGTAACAGTTCTATTAGAATAATATAATAGAACATATAAACTTAACCTGTAATAATTCTATTTGAGTAATACACTAGAACAGATAACCTTAACCTCTAACAGTTCTATTAGAGTAATATACTATAATAGATAACCTTAACCTCTAACAGTTCTATTAGACTTATATACAAGAAAAGATAACCTTAATCTCTAACAGTTCCGTCAGAGTGATATACTAGAACAAATAACATTAACCTGTAAGAATGCTATGAGAGCTATACTCTAGAACAGATAACCTTAATCTATAACAGTTCTATTAAAGTAATATACTAGAACAGATAACCTTACCCTCTAACAGTTCTATTAGAGTTATCTACCAGAATAAATAAACTTAACCTGTAATAGTTATATTAGAGTAAAAATACTAGAATAGATAACCTTAACCTGTAACAGTTCTATCAGAGTTATATACCAGAACAGATAACTTTAACCTCTAACATTTCTATTAGAGTTATATACCAGAAAAGATAACCTTAACCTGCAAGAGTTCTATCAGAATTATACAGTAGAACAGATAACTTTAACCTCTAACAGTTCTATTAGAGATATATACTGGAACAGATGACCATAACCTCTAACAGTTCTATTAGAGTTATATACTAGAACTGATAACGTTAACCTCTAACAGTTCTATTAGAGTTATATACCAGAACGGATAACCTTAACCTGTAATAGTTCTATTAGAGTAATATACCAGAAGAGATAACCTTAACCTCTAACAGATCTATTAGAGTAATATACTGGAACAGATGACCATAAACTCTAACAGTTCTATTAGAGTTATATACTAGAACTGATAACGTTAACCTCTAACAGTTCTATTAGAGTTATATACCAGAACAAATAACCTTAACCTTAAATAGTTCTATTAGAGTAATATACCAGAACAGATAATCTTAACCACTAACAGATCTATTAGAGTAATATACTAGAACAGATAACATTAACCTGTAACTGTTCTATTACAGTAATATACTAGATCAGATAACCTTAACCTGTAACAGTACTATCAGTGTTATATACCAGAACAGATAACTTAAACCTCTAACAGTTCTATGAGAGTTATATGCTAGAACAGATAACCTTAACCTCTAAGAGTTCTATCAGATTATACACTAGAATAGATATCCTTAACCTCTAACAGTTCCATCAGATTATACATTAGAATAGATATCCTTAACCTCTAACAGTTCTATCAGGTTATACACTAAAATAGATAACATTAACCTGTAACAGTTCTATTAGAGTGATACACCATAACAGATAACCTTAACCTGTAAAAGTACTATCAGAGTTATATACTAGAACAGCTAACCTTAACCTCTAACAGTTCCATCAGATTATACACTAGAATAGATATCCTTAACCTCTAACAGTTCCATCAGATTATACATTAGAATAGATATCCTTAACCTCTAACAGTTCTATCAGGTTATACACTAAAATAGATAACATTAACCTGTAACAGTTCTATTAGAGTAATATACTGTAACAGATAACCTTAACTTCTAACAGTTCTATTAGAGTTATATACCAGAACAGATAACCTTAACCTCTAACAGTTCTTTCAGAGTTATATACTAGAACAGATAACATTAACCTGTAACAGTTCTATCAGAGTTATACACTAGAACAGATAATATTAACCTGAAACAGTTCTATCAGAGTTATACACTAAATCAGATAACCTTAACCTGTAACAGTTCTATTAGAGTAATATACTAGAACAGATAATTTTAACCTTTAATTGTTCTATTAGGGTAATATACCAGAACAGATAATTTTAACCTTTAATTGTTCTTTTAGGGTAATATACCAGAACAGATAACCTTAACCTCTAACAGATGTATTACAGTAATATACCAGACAGATAACCTTACCCTCTAACAGTTCTATCAGAGTTATACACTAGATCAGATAACCTTAACCTGTAACAGTTCTATTAGAGTAATATACTAGAACAGATAACCTTAACTTGTAACAGTTCTATCAGAGTTATATACTAGAATAGATAACCTTAACTTGTAACAGTTCTATCAGAGTTATACACTAGAACAGATAACCTTAACCTGTAACAGTTCTATTAGAGTGATATACCAGAACAGATAACCTTAACCTGTAAAAGTTCTATCAGAGTTATATACTAGAACAGATAACCTTAACCTCTAACAGTTCCATCAGATTATACACTAGAATAGATATCCTTAACCTCTAACAGTTCTATCAGATTATACACTAGAATAGATATCCTTAACCTCTAACAGTTCTATCAGATTATACACTAGAATAGATATCCTTAACCTCCAACAGTTCTATTAGAGTGATACACCAGAACAGATAACCTTAACCTGTAAAAGTAGTATCAGAGTTATATACTAGAACAGCTAACCTTAACCTCTAACAGTTCCATCAGATTATACACTAGAATAGATATCCTTAACCTCTAACAGTTCCATCAGATTATGCATTAGAATAGATATCCTTAACCTCTAACAGTTCTATCAGGTTATACACTAGAATAGATAACATTAATCTGTAACAGTTTGATTAGAGTAATATAATAAAATAGATAACATTAATCTGTAACAGTTTGATTAGAGTAATATAATAAAATAGATAAACTTAACCTGTAACAGTTCTATTAGAGTAATATAATAGAACAGATAACCTTAACCTCTAACAGTTCTATCAGAGTTTTACACTAGAACAGATAACCTTAACCTCTAACAGTTCTATTAGAGTAGTATATTGTAACAGATAACCTGAACTTCTAACAGTTCTATTAGAGTTATATATCAGAACAGATAACCTTAACCTCTAACAGTTCTTTCAGAGTTATATACTAGAACAGATAACCTTAACCTGTAACAGTTCTATCAGAGTTATACACTAGAAGAGATAACCTTAACCTGTAACAATTCTATTAGAGTGATATAATAGAACAGATAATCTGAACATTTAACAGTTCTGTCAGAGTTATAAACTAGGACAGATAACCTTAACCTGTAACAATTCTATTACAGTAATATACAAGAACAGATAATTTTAACCTTTAATTGTTCTATTAGGGTAATATACGAGAACAGATAACCTTAACCTCTAACAGATCTATTAGAGTAATATACCAGAACAGATAACCTTAACCTCTAACAGATCTATTAGAGTAATATACTAGAACAGATAACCCTAACCTGTAACATTTCTATTAGAGTTATATACTAGAACAGATAACCTTAACCTCTAACAGTTCTATCGGAGATATATACTAGAACAGATAATCTTAACCTGTAACAGATATTTAGAGTAATATACTAGAACAGATAATCTTAACCTCTAAAAGTTCTATAAGAGTAATATACTAGAACAAATAATATTAACCTGAAACAGTTCTATCAGAGTTATACACTAGATCAGATAACCTTAACTTGTAACAGTTCTATTAGAGTAATATACTAGAACAGATAACCTTAACTTGTAATAGTTCTATCAGAGTTATATACTAGAATAGATAACCTTAACTTGTAATAGTTCTATCAGAGTTATACACTAGAACAGATAACCTTAACCTGTAACAGTTCTATTAGAGTAATATATTAGAACAAATAACCTGTAATAGTTCTATTAGAGTAATATACTAGAACAGATAACCTTAACCTTTAATTTTTCTCTTAGGGTAATATACCAGAACAGATAACCTTAACCTCTTACAGATCTATTAGAGTAATATACCAGAACAGATAACCTTAACCTCTAACAGATCTATTAGAGTAATATACTAGAACAGATAACCCTAACCTGTAACATTTCTATTAGAGTAATATACTAGAACAGATAACCTTAACATCTAGCAGTACTATTACAGTTATACACTAGAACAGATAACCTTAACCTGTAACAGTTCTATTAGAATAATATAATAGAACATATAAACTTAACCTGTAATAATTCTATTTGAGTAATACACTAGAACAGATAACCTTAACCTCTAACAGTTCTATTAGAGTAATATACTATAATAGATAACCTTAACCTCTAACAGTTCTATTAGACTTATATACAAGAAAAGATAACCTTAATCTCTAACAGTTCCGTCAGAGTGATATACTAGAACAAATAACATTAACCTGTAAGAATGCTATGAGAGCTATACTCTAGAACAGATAACCTTAATCTATAACAGTTCTATTAAAGTAATATACTAGAACAGATAACCTTACCCTCTAACAGTTCTATTAGAGTTATCTACCAGAATAAATAAACTTAACCTGTAATAGTTATATTAGAGTAAAAATACTAGAATAGATAACCTTAACCTGTAACAGTTCTATCAGAGTTATATACCAGAACAGATAACTTTAACCTCTAACATTTCTATTAGAGTTATATACCAGAAAGATAACCTTAACCTGCAAGAGTTCTATCAGAATTATACAGTAGAACAGATAACTTTAACCTCTAACAGTTCTATTAGAGATATATACTGGAACAGATGACCATAACCTCTAACAGTTCTATTAGAGTTATATACTAGAACAGATAACGTTAACCTCTAACAGTTCTATTAGAGTTATATACCAGAACGGATAACCTTAACCTGTAATAGTTCTATTAGAGTAATATACCAGAAGAGATAACCTTAACCTCTAACAGATCTATTAGAGTAATATACTGGAACAGATGACCATAAACTCTAACAGTTCTATTAGAGTTATATACTAGAACTGATAACGTTAACCTCTAACAGTTCTATTAGAGTTATATACCAGAACAAATAACCTTAACCTTAAATAGTTCTATTAGAGTAATATACCAGAACAGATAATCTTAACCACTAACAGATCTATTAGAGTAATATACTAGAACAGATAACATTAACCTGTAACTGTTCTATTACAGTAATATACTAGATCAGATAACCTTAACCTGTAACAGTACTATCAGTGTTATATACCAGAACAGATAACTTAAACCTCTAACAGTTCTATGAGAGTTATATGCTAGAACAGATAACCTTAACCTCTAAGAGTTCTATCAGATTATACACTAGAATAGATATCCTTAACCTCTAACAGTTCCATCAGATTATACATTAGAATAGATATCCTTAACCTCTAACAGTTCTATCAGGTTATACACTAAAATAGATAACATTAACCTGTAACAGTTCTATTAGAGTGATACACCATAACAGATAACCTTAACCTGTAAAAGTACTATCAGAGTTATATACTAGAACAGCTAACCTTAACCTCTAACAGTTCCATCAGATTATACACTAGAATAGATATCCTTAACCTCTAACAGTTCCATCAGATTATACATTAGAATAGATATCCTTAACCTCTAACAGTTCTATCAGGTTATACACTAAAATAGATAACATTAACCTGTAACAGTTCTATTAGAGTAATATACTGTAACAGATAACCTTAACTTCTAACAGTTCTATTAGAGTTATATACCAGAACAGATAACCTTAACCTCTAACAGTTCTTTCAGAGTTATATACTAGAACAGATAACATTAACCTGTAACAGTTCTATCAGAGTTATACACTAGAACAGATAATATTAACCTGAAACAGTTCTATCAGAGTTATACACTAAATCAGATAACCTTAACCTGTAACAGTTCTATTAGAGTAATATACTAGAACAGATAATTTTAACCTTTAATTGTTCTATTAGGGTAATATACCAGAACAGATAATTTTAACCTTTAATTGTTCTTTTAGGGTAATATACCAGAACAGATAACCTTAACCTCTAACAGATGTATTACAGTAATATACCAGAACAGATAACCTTAACCTCTAACAGATCTATTAGAGTAATATACTAGAACAGATAACCCTAACCTGTAACATTTCTATTAGAGTTATATACTAGAACAGATAACCTTAACCTCTAACAGTTCTATCGGAGATATATACTAGAACAGATAATCTTAACCTGTAACAGATATTTAGAGTAATATACTAGAACAGATAATCTTAACCTCTAAAAGTTCTATAAGAGTAATATACTAGAACAAATAATATTAACCTGAAACAGTTCTATCAGAGTTATACACTAGATCAGATAACCTTAACCTGTAACAGTTCTATTAGAGTAATATACTAGAACAGATAACCTTAACTTGTAATAGTTCTATCAGAGTTATATACTAGAATAGATAACCTTAACTTGTAATAGTTCTATCAGTTATACACTAGAACAGATAACCTTAACCTGTAACAGTTCTATTAGAGTGATATACCAGAACAGATAACCTTAACCTGTAAAAGTTCTATCAGAGTTATATACTAGAATAGCTAACTTTAACCTCTAACAGTTCCATCAGATTATACACTAGAATAGATATCCTTAACCTCTAACAGTTCTATCAGATTATACACTAGAATAGATATCCTTAACCTCTAACAGTTCTATCAGATTATACACTAGAATAGATATCCTTAACCTCCAACAGTTCTATTAGAGTGATACACCATAACAGATAACCTTAACCTGTAAAAGTACTATCAGAGTTATATACTAGAACAGCTAACCTTAACCTCTAACAGTTCCATCAGATTATACACTAGAATAGATATCCTTAACCTCTAACAGTTCCATCAGATTATGCAATAGAATAGATATCCTTAACCTCTAACAGTTCTATCAGGTTATACACTAGAATAGATAACATTAATCTGTAACAGTTCGATTAGAGTAATATAATAAAATAGATAAACTTAACCTGTAATAGTTCTATTAGAGTAATATAATAGAACAGATAACCTTATCCTCTAACAGTTCTATCAGAGTTTTACACTAGAACAGATAACCTTAACCTCTAACAGTTCTATTAGAGTAGTATATTGTAACAGATAATCTGAACATTTAACAGTTCTGTCAGAGTTATAAACTAGGACAGATAACCTTAACCTGTAACAATTCTATTACAGTAATATACTAGAACAGATAATTTTAACCATTAATTGTTCTATTAGGGTAATATACGAGAACAGATAACCTTAACCTCTAACAGATCTATTAGAGTAATATACCAGAACAGATAACCTTAACCTCTAACAGATCTATTAGAGTAATATACTAGAACAGATAACCCTAACCTGTAACATTTCTATTAGAGTTATATACTAAAACAGATAACCTTAACCTCTAACAGTTCTATCGGAGATATATACTAGAACAGGTAATCTTAACCTGTAACAGATATTTAGAGTAATATACTAGAACAGATAATCTTAACCTCTAAAAGTTCTATAAGAGTAATATACTAGAACAAATAATATTAACCTGAAACAGTTCTATCAGAGTTATGCACTAGATCAGATAACCTTAACCTGTAACAGTTCTATTAGAGTAATATACTAGAACAGATAACCTTAACTTGTAATAGTTCTATCAGAGTTATATACTAGAATAGATAACCTTAACTTGTAATAGTTCTATCAGAGTTATACACTAGAACAGATAACCTTAACCTGTAACAGTTCTATTAGAGTAATATACTAGAACTGATAACGTTAAACTCTAACAGTTCTATTAGAGTTATATACCAGAACAGATAACCTTAACCTCTTACAGATCTATTAGAGTAATATACCAGAACAGATAACCTTAACCTCTAACAGATCTATTAGAGTAATATACTAGAACAGATAACCCTAACCTGTAACATTTCTATTAGAGTAATATACTAGAACAGATAACCTTACCCTCTAACAGTTCTATTAGAGTTATCTACCAGAACAGGTAACCTTAACCTTTAATTGTTCTTTCAGAGTTATATACTAGAACAGATAACATTAATCTGTAACAATTCTATCAGAGTTATACATTAGAACAGATAACCTTAACCTGTAACAATTCTATTAGAGTAATATACTAGAACAGATAATCTGAACATTGAACAGTTCTGCCAGAGTTATAAACTAGGACAGATAACCTTAACCTGTAACAATTCTATTAGAGTAATATACTAGAACAGATAACCTTAACCTTTAATTGTTCTATTAGAGTAATATACCAGAACAAATAACCTTAACCTCTAACAGATCTATTAGAGTAATATACCAGAACAGATAAACTTAACCTCTAACAGATCTATTAGAGTAATATACTAGAACAGATAACTTTATCTTCTAACAGTTCTATCAGAGTTATATACCAGAACTGATAAACTTAACCTGTAACAGTTATATGAGAGTTATATATTAGGACAGATAACTTTAACCTCTAACAGTTCTATCAGAGTTATATACCAGAACAGATAACTTTATCTTGTAACAGTTCTATCAGAGTTATATACCAGAACTTATAACCTTAACTTGTAATAGTTCTATCAGAGATATACACTAGAACAGATAACTTTAACCTGTAACAGTTCTATCAAAGTTATATATTAGAAAAGATAACCTTAACCTCTAACAGTTCCATCAGATTATACACTAGAATAGATATCCTTAACCTCTAACAGTTCCATCAGATTATACATTAGAATAGATATCCTTAACCTCTAACAGTTCTATCAGGTTATACACTAGAATAGATAACATTAACCTGTAACAGTTCGATTAGAGTAATATAATAAAATAGATAAACTTAACCTGTAATAGTTCTATTAGAGTAATATAATAGAACAGATAACCTTATCCTCTAACAGTTCTATCAGAGTTATGCACTAGAACAGATAATTTTAACCTCTAACAGTTCTATTAGTGTAATATACTGTAACAGATAACCTTAACTTCTAACAGTTCTATTAGAGTTATATACCAGAACAGATAACCTTAACCTCTAACAGTTCTTTCAGAGTTATATACTAGAACAGATAACATTAACCTGTAACAGTTCTATCAGAGTTATACACTAGAACAGATAATATTAACCTGAAACAGTTCTATCAGAGTTATACACTAGATCAGATAACCTTAACCTGTAACAGTTCTATTAGAGTAATATACTAGAACAGATAATTTTAACCTTTAATTGTTCTATTAGGGTAATATACCAGAACAGATAACCTTAACCTCTAACAGATCTATTACAGTAATATACCAGAACAGATAACCTTAATCTCTAACAGATCTATTAGAGTAATATACTAGAACAGATAACCCTAACCTGTAACATTTCAATTAGAGTTATATACTAGAACAGATAACCTTAACCTCTAACAGTTCTATCGGAGATATATACTAGAACAGATAATCTTAACCTGTAACAGATATTTAAAGTAATATACTAGAACAGCTAATCTTAACCTCTAAAAGATCTATAAGAGTAATATACTAGAACAAATAATATTAACCTGAAACAGTTCTATCAGAGTTATACACTAGATCAGATAACCTTAACCTGTAACAGTTCTATTAGAGTAATATACTAGAATAGATAACCTTAACTTGTAATAGTTCTATCAGAGTTATATACTAGAATAGATAACCTTAACTTGTAATAGTTCTATCAGAGTTATACACTAGAACAGATAACCTTAACCTGTAACAGTTCTATTAGAGTGATATACCAGAACAGATAACCTTAACCTGTAAAGTTCTATCAGAGTTATATACTAGAACAGCTAACCTTAACCTCTAACAGTTCCATCAGATTATACACTAGAATAGATATCCTTAACCTCTAACAGTTCTATCAGATTATACACTAGAATAGATATCCTTAACCTCTAACAGTTCTATCAGATTATACACTAGAATAGATATCCTTAACCTCCAACAGTTCTATTAGAGTGATACACCATAACAGATAACCTTAACCTGTAAAAGTACTATCAGAGTTATATACTAGAACAGCTAACCTTAACCTCTAACAGTTCCATCAGATTATACACTAGAATAGATATCCTTAACCTCCAACAGTTCCATCAGATTATGCATTAGAATAGTTATCCTTAACCTCTAACAGTTCTATCAGGTTATACACTAGAATAGATAACATTAATCTGTAACAGTTTGATTAGAGTAATATAATAAAATAGATAAACTTAACCTGTAATAGTTCTATTAGAGTAATATAATAGAACAGATAACCTTATCCTCTAACAGTTCTATCAGAGTTATACACTAGAACAGATAACCTTAACCTCTAACAGTTCTATTAGAGTAGTATATTGTAACAGATAACCTGAACTTCTAACAGTTCTATTAGAGTTATATATGAGAACAGATAACCTTAACCTGTAACAATTCTATTACAGTAATATACTAGAACAGATAATTTTAACCTTTAATTGTTCTATTAGGGTAATATACGAGAACAGATAACCTTAACCTCTAACAGATCTATTAGAGTAATATACCAGAACAGATAACCTTAACCTCTAACAGATCTATTAGAGTAAAATACTAGAACAGATAACCCTAACCTGTAACATTTCTATTAGAGTTATATACTAGAACAGATAACTTTAACCTCTAACAGTTCTATCGGAGTATATACTAGAACAGATAATCTTTACCTGTAACAGATATTTAGAGTAATATACTAGAACAGATAATCTTAACCTCTAAAAGTTCTATAAGAGTAATATACTAGAACAAATAATATTAACCTGAAACAGTTCTATCAGAGTTATACACTAGATCAGATAACCTTAACTTGTAACAGTTCTATTAGAGTAATATACTAGAACAGATAACCTTAACTTGTAATAGTTCTATCAGAGTTATATACTAGAATAGATAACCTTAACTTGTAATAGTTCTATCAGAGTTATACACTAGAACAGATAACCTTAACCTGTAACAGTTCTATTAGAGTAATAT
>NW_027467782.1:56247804-56355967 GCF_004210375.1 Tachypleus tridentatus
TTCTATCAGGTTATACACTAGAATAGATAACATTAATCTGTAACAAGTTCTGATGCAGAGTAATATAATAAAAATAGATAAACTTAACCTGTATGACGTTACAAATAAGGTAATACTTACTAGAACAGATAACTTATATACCTCTAACAGTTCTATCAGAGTTATACACTAGAACAGATAACCTTAACCTCTAACAGTTCTATTAGAGTAGTACCTTAGAACAGATAACCTGAACCTTTAACAGTTCTGAAATAGGAAGGTTATAAACTAGGACAGATAACCTTAATATATAACAGATTCTATATTTTTTTAGAAGCTAATATACTAGAGCAAGAATGGAATATTTTTTACATTAACAGTTCTATTAGGGTTGTATACGAGAACAGATAACCTTAACCTCTAACAGTTCTATCAGAGTAATATACCAGACTGATAACCTTAACCACCTGACAGTTCTATTAGAGTAATATACTAGAACAGATAACCCTAACCTGTAACATTTCTATTAGAGTTATATACTAAAACAGATAACCTTAACCTCTAACAGTTCTATCGGAGATATATACTAGAACAGATAATCTTAACCTGTAACAGATATTTGGAGTAATATACTGAGAACAGATAAATACTTAACCTCTAAAAGTTCTATAAGAGTAATATACTAGAACAAATAATATTAACCTGAAACAGTTCTATCAGAGTTATGCACTAGATCAGATAACCTTAACCTGTAACAGTTCTATTAGAGTAATATACTAGAACAGATAACCTTAACTTGTAATAGTTCTATCAGAGTTATATACTAGAATAGATAACCTTAACCTGTAGCAGTAGTTCTATCAGAGTTATACACTTTCGAACAGATAACCTTAACCTGTAACAGTTCTATTAGAGTAATATACTAGGGCACATACAGACTCTAAACTCTAACACAGTTCTATTAGGTTATATGCAGAACAGATAACCTTAACCTCTAACAGATCTATTCAGAGTAATATACAGAACAGATAACCTTAACCTCTAACAGTTCTATTAGAGTAATATACACTAGAACAGATAACCTTAACCTGTAACATTTCTATTAGAGTAATATACTAGAGACAGATAACCTTAACCTCTAACAGTTCTATTAGAGTTATCTACCAGAACAGGTAACCTTAACCTTTACAATGTTCTTTACAGAGTTATATACTAGAACAGATAGCATTAACTGTAACAATTCTATCAGAGTTATATACATTAGAACAGATAGCCTTAACCTGTAACAGTTCTATTAGAGTTAATATACTAGAACAGATAATCTGAACATTGAACAGTTCTGCCAGGTTATAAACTAGGACAGATAACCTTAACCTGTAACAATTCTATTAGAGTAATATACTAGAACAGATAACCTTAACCTTTAATTGTTCTATTAGAGTAATATACAGAACAAATAACCTTAACCTCTAACAGTTCTATTAGAGTAATATACCAGAACTGATAAACTTAACCTCTAACAGATCTATTAGAGTAATATATACTAGAACAGATAACTTTATCTTCTAACAGTTCTATCAGGTTATATACCAGAACAGATAAACTTAACCTGTAACAGTTATATGAGAGTTATATATTAGGACAGATAACTTTAACCTCTAACAGTTCTATCAGAGTTATATACCAGAACAGATAGCTTTAACCTGTAACAGTTCTATCAGAGTTATATACCAGGGACTTATAACCTTAACTTGTAATAGTTCTATCATCAGATATATACTAGAACAGATAACTTTAACCTGTAACAGTTCTATCAAGAGTTATATACTAGAAAAGATAACCTTAACCTCTAACAGTTCCATCAGATTATACACTAGAATAGATATCCTTAACCTCTAACAGTTCCATCAGATTATACATTAGAATAGATATCCTTAACCTCTAACAGTTCTATCAGGTTATACACTAGAATAGATAACATTAACCTGTAACAGTTCTATTAGGTAATATAATAAAATAGATAAACTTAACCTGTAATAGTTCTATTAGAGTAATATAATAGAACAGATAACCTTATCCTCTAACAGTTCTATCAGAGTTATACACTAGAACAGATAACATTAACCTCTAACAGTTCTATTAGAGTAATATACTGTAACAGATAACCTTAACCTCTAACAGTTCTATTAGAGTTATATACCAGAACAGATAACCTTAACCTCTAACAGTTCTTTCAGAGTTATATACTAGAACAGATAACATTAACCTGTAACAGTTCTATCAGAGTTATACACTAGAACAGATAATATTAACCTGAAACAGTTCTATCAGAGTTATACACTAGATCAGATAACCTTAACCTGTAACAGTTCTATTAGAGTAATATACTAGAACAGATAATTTTAACCTTTAATTGTTCTATAGGGTAATATACCAGAACAGATAACCTTAACCTCTAACAGATCTATACAGTATTATACCAGAACAGATAACCTTAACCTCTAACAGATCTATTAGAGTAATATACTAGAAGAGATAACCTAACCTGTAACATTTCTATTAGAGTTATATACTAGAACAGATAACCTTAACCTCTAACAGTTCTATCAGGAGATATATACTAGAACAGATAATCTTAACCTGTAACAGATATTTAGAGTAATATACTAGAACAGCTAATCTTAACCTCTAAAAGTCTCTATAAGAGTAATATACTAGAACAAATAATATTAACCTGAAACAGTTCTATCAGAGTTATACACTAGATCAGATAACCTTAACCTCTAACAGTTCTATTAGAGTAATATACTAGAACAGATAACCTTAACTTGTAATAGTTCTATCAGAGTTATATACTAGAATAGATAACCTTAACCTTGTAACAGTTCTATCAGAGTTATACACTAGAACAGATAACCTTAACCTGTAACAGTTCTATTAGAGTGATATACCAGAACAGATAACCTTAACCTGTAAAAGTTCTATCAGAGTTATATACTAGAACAGCTAACCTTAACCTCTAACAGTTCCATCAGATTATACACTAGAATAGATATCCTTAACCTCTAACAGTTCTATCAGATTATACACTAGAATAGATATCCTTAACCTCTAACAGTTCTATCAGATTATACACTAGAATAGATATCCTTAACCTCCAACAGTTCTATTAGAGTGATACACCATAACAGATAACCTTAACCTGTAAAGTACTATCAGAGTTATATACTAGAACAGCTAACCTTAACCTCTAACAGTTCCATCAGATTATACACTAGAATAGATATCCTTAACCTCTAACAGTTCCATCAGATTATGCATTAGAATAGATATCCTTAACCTCTAACAGTTCTATCAGGTTATACACTAGAATAGATAACATTAACCTGTAACAGTTTGATTAGAGTAATATAATAAAGTAATAGATAAACTTAACCTGTAATAGTTCTATTAGAGTAATATAATAGAACAGATAACCTTATCCTCTAACAGTTCTATCAGAGTTATACACTAGAACAGATAACCTTAACCTCTAACAGTTCTATTAGAGTAGTATATTTGTAACAGATAACCTTAACTTCTAACAGTTCTATTAGGTTATATACAGAACAGATAACCTTAACCTGCCCAGCAATTCTATTACAGTAATATACTAGAACAGATAATTTTAACCTTTAATTGTTCTATAGGGTAATATACGAGAACAGATAACACTTAACCTCTAACAGATCTATTAGAGTAATATACCAGAACAGATAACCTTAACCTCTAACAGATCTATTAGAGTAAAATACTAGAACAGATAACCCTAACCTGTAACATTTCTATTAGAGTTATATACTAGAACAGATAACACTTAACCTCTAACAGTTCTATCGGAGATATATACTAGAACAGATAATCTTAACCTGTAACAGATATTTAGAGTAATATACTAGAACAGATAATCTTAACCTCTAAAAGTTCTATAAGAGTAATATACTAGAACAAATAATATTAACCTGAAACAGTTCTATCAGAGTTATACACTAGATCAGATAACCTTAACTTGTAACAGTTCTATTAGAGTAATATACTAGAACAGATAACCTTAACTTGTAATAGTTCTATCAGAGTTATATACTAGAATAGATAACCTTAACTTGTAATAGTTCTATCAGAGTTATACACTAGAACAGATAACCTTAACCTGTAACAGTTCTATTAGAGTAATATATTAGAACAAATAACCTGTAATAGTTCTATTAGAGTAATATACTAGAACAGATAACCTTAACCTTTAATTTTCTATTAGGGTAATATACCAGAACAGATAACCTTAACCTCTAACAGTTCTATTAGAGTAATATACCAGAACAGATAACCTTAACCTCTAACAGATCTATTAGAGTATATACTAGAACAGATAACCCTAACCTGTAACATTTCTATTAGAGTAATATACTAGAACAGATAACCTTACCCTCTAACAGTTCTATCAGAGTTATATACCAGAACAGATAACTTTATCTTGTAAAAGTTCTATCAGAGTTATATACCAGAACTGATAAACGTAACCTGTAACAGTTCTATCAGAGTTATATATTAGAACAGATAACTTTAACCTCTAACAGTTCTATTAGAGTTATATACCAGAACAGATAACTTTATCTTGTAATAGTTCTATCAGAGTTATACACTAGAACAGATAACCTTAATCTGTAACAGTTCGATTAGAGTAATATAATAAAAGAGATAAACTTAACCTGTAATAGTTCTATTAGAGTAATATAATAGAATAGATAACCTTATCCTCTAACAGTTCCATCAGAGTTATACACTAGAACAGATAACCTTAACCTCTAACAGTTCTATTAGAGTAATATACTATAATAGATAACCTTAACTTCTAACAGTTCTATTAGAGTAATATAATAGAACAGATAACCTTATCCTCTAACAGTTCTATCAGAGTTATACACTAGAACAGATAACCTTAACCTCTAACAGTTCTATTAGAGTAATATAATAGAACAGATAAACTTAACCTGTAATAGTTCTATTAGAGTTATATACAGAAGAAATAACCTTAACCTCTAACAGTTATATTAGAGTTATATACCAGAACAAAAACCCTAACCTTTAACAGTTCTATTAGAGTAATATATCAGAATAGATAACCTTAACCTGTAACAGTTCTATTAGAGTAATATATTAGAACAGATAACCTTAACCTCTAACAGTTCTATTAGAGTAATATACTGAACAGATAACCTTAATCTGTAACAGTTCTATCAGAGTTAGGCACTAGAACAGATAACCTTAACCTTTAACAGTTTTAGTCAGGTAATATATTAGAAGAGATAACCTTAACTTGTAACAGTTCTATCAGAGTAATATACTAGAACAGATAACCTTAACCTGCTAACAGTTCTATCAGAGTTAAAATACTAGAACAGATAAATTTAACATCTAACAGTTCTATCAGAGTTATAAACTAGAACAGATAACCTTAACCTCTAACAGTTCTATTAGAGTAATATACCAGAACAGATAATCTTAACCTCTAACAGTTCTTTCAGAGTCATATACTAGAACAGATAACATTAATCTGTAACAGTTCTATCAGAGTTATACATTAGAACAGATAACCTTAACCTGTAACAATTCTATTAGAGTAATATACTAGAACAGATAATCTTAACATTGAACAGTTCTATCAGAGTTATAAACTAGAACAGATAACCTTAACCTGTAACAGTTCTATTAGAGTAATATACTAGAACAGATAACCTTAACCTTTAATTATTCTATTAGAGTAATATACCAGAACAGATAACCTTAACCTCTAACAGATCTATTAGAGTAATATACCAGAACAGATAACCTTAACCTCTAACAGATCTATTAGAGTAATATACTAGAAGAGATAACTTTAACTTCTAACAGTTCTATCAGAGTTATATACCAGAACAGATAACCTTAACCTGTAACAGTTATATGAGAGTTATATATTAGAACAGATAACCTTAACCTCTAACAGTTCTATCAGAGTTATATACCAGAACAGATAACTTTATCTTGTAACAGTTCTATCAGAGTTATATACCAGAACTTATAAACTTAACTTGTAACAGTTCTATCAGAGTTATATACCAGAACTGATAAACTTAACCTGTAACAGTTATATGAGAGTTATATACTAGAACAGATAACTTAACCTCTAACAGTTCTATCAGAGTTATATACCAGAACAGATAACTTTAACCTTAACAGTTCTATCAGAGTTATATACCTAGAACAGATAACCTTAACCTGTAACAGTTCTATCAGAGATATATACTAGAACAGATAACCTTTAACCTAGTTCTATCAAAGTTATATATTAGAACAGATAAGCTTAACCTCTAACAGTTCTATCAGAGTTATACACCAGAACAGATAACCATAACCTCTAACAGTTCTATTAGTGTTATATACCAGAACAGATAACCTTAACCTGTATCAATTCTATTAGAGTAATATACTAGAATAGAAAACCTTAACCTCTAATAGTTCTATTAGAGTAATATACCAGAAGAGATAACCTTAACCACTAACAGATCTAATAGAGTAATATACTAGAACAGATAACCTTAACATGTAACAGTTCTATTACACTAATATACTAGAACAGATAACAACCTCCAACAGTTCTATTAGAGTAATATACTAGAACAGATATCCTTACCATCTAACAGTTCTATTAGAGTTATATACCAGAAAAGATAACCTTAACCTGTAATAGGTATATTAGAGTAAAATACTAGAATAGATAACCTTTACCTGTAACAGTTCTATCAGAGTTATACACCAGAACAGATAATCTTAACCTGTAACAGTTTTATCAGTGTTATATACCAGAATAGATAACTTAAACCTCTAATTGTTCTATCAGAGATATATACTAGAAGAGATAACCTTAACCTCTAACAGTTCTATCAGAGTTATATACTAGAACTGATAAAATTAACCTGTAACAGTTTATCAGAGTTATATACTAGAACAGATAACCTTAACCTCTAACATTTCTATTAGAGTTATATACCAGAACAGATAACCTTAACCTGTAATAGATCTATTAGAGTAATATACTAGAACAGATAACCTTGACTTTTAGCAGTTTTATCAGAGTTATATACTAGAACAGATAACCTTAACCTCTAACATTTCTATTAGAGTTATATACCAGAACAGATAACCTTAACCTGTAATAGATCTATTAGAGTAATATACTAGAACAGATAACCTTGACTTTTAGCAGTTCTATCAGAGTTATACACTAGAACAGATAACCTTAACCTCTAACAGTTCTATTGGAGTAATATACTATAACAGATAACCTTAACCTCTAACAGTTCTATTAGACTTATATACCAGAACATATAACCATGACCTGTAACAATTCAATAAGAGTAATATACTAGAACAGATAACCTTAACCTATAACAGTTCTATCAGATTTATATACTAGAAGAGATAATCTTAATTTGTAACAGATATTTAGAGTAATATACTAGAACAGATAACCTTAACCTGTAACAGTTCTATCAGAGTTATATACCAGACCAGATAACCTTAACCTGTAACAGTTCTATTAGAGTAATATACTAGAACAAATAACCTTAAACTGTAATAGTTCTATTAGAGTAATATACCAAAACAGATAACCTTAATCTTAAATAGTTCTATTAGAGTAATATACCAGAACAGATAACCTTAACCACTAACAGTTCTATCAGAGTTATATACTAGAACAGATAACCTTAACCTCTAACAGTTCTATCAGAGTTATATACCAGAACAGATAAATTAACCTGTAACAGTTCTGTCAGAGTTATATACTAGAACAGACAACATTAACCTCTAACATTTCTATTAGAGTTATATACAAGAAAAGACAACCTTAACTTGTAATAGTTCTATCAGAGTTATATACTGCAACAGATAGTCTTAACCTGTAGCAGTTCTATCTGAAATATGCATTAGAACAGGTAACCTTAACCTGTAACAGTTCTATCAGAGTTATACACTAGAAGAGATCACATTAACCTCTAATAGTTCTCTCAGAGTTATACAGTAGATCAGATAACTTTATCTTATAACAGTTCTATCAGAGTTATATATAAGAACTGATAAAATTAACCTGTAACAGATTTATCAGAGTTATATACCAGAAAAGATAACCATAACCTGTAACAGTTCTATAAGAGTAATATACTAGAACAGATAACCTTAACCTATAACAGTTCTATCAGAGTTATACACTAGAACAGATGACCTTAATCTCTAACAGTTCCGTCAGAGTGATATACTAGAACAAATAACATTAACCTGTAAGAATGCTATGAGAGCTATACTCTAGAACAGATAACCTTAATCTATAACAGTTCTATCAAAGTAATATACTAGAACAGATAACCTTATCCTCTAACAGTTCTATTAGAGTTATCTACCAGAACAAATAAACCTAACCTGTAATAGTTATATTAGAGTAAAAATACTAGAATAGATAACCTTAACCTGTAACAGTTCTATCAGAGTTATATACCAGAACAGATAACCTTAACCTCTAACATTTCTATTAGAGTTATATACCAGAAAAGATAACCTTAACCTGCAAGAGTTCTATCAGAATTATACAGTAGAACAGATAACTTTAACCTCTAACAGTTCTATTAGAGATATATACTGGAACAGATGAGCATAACCTCTAACAGTTCTATTAGAGTTATATACTAGAACTGATAACGTTAACCTCTAACAGTTCTATTAGAGTTATATACCAGAACAGATAACCTTAACCTGTAATAGTTCTATTAGAGTAATATACCAGAACAGATAACCTTAACCACTAACAGATCTATTAGAGTAATATACTGGAACAGATGACCATAACCTTTAACAGTTCTATTAGAGTTATATACTAGAACTGATAACGTTAACCTCTAACAGTTCTATTAGAGTTATATACCAGAACACATAACCTTAACCTTAAATAGTTCTATTAGAGTAATATACCAGAACAGATAACCTTAACAACTAACAGATCTATTAGAGTAATATACTAGAACAGATAACATTAACCTGTAACAGTTCTATTACAGTAATATACTAGATCAGATAACCTTAACCTGTAACAGTTCTATCAGTGTTATATACCAGAACAGATAACTTAAACCTCTAACAGTTCTATGAGAGTTATATACCAGAACAGTTAACTTTATCTTGTAACAGTTCTATCAGAGTTATACACCGGAACATATAACCATAACCTCTAACAGTTCTATTACAGTTATATACCAGAAAAGATAACCATAACCTGCAACAGTTCTATTTGAGTAATATACTAGAACAGATAACTTAAACCTCTAACAGTTCTATGAGAGTTATATACCAGAACAGTTAATTTTATCTTGTAACAGTTCTATCAGAGTTATACACCGGAACATATAACCATAACCTCTAACAGTTCTATTACAGTTATATACCAGAAAAGATAACCATAACCTGCAACAGTTCTATTTGAGTAATATACTAGAACAGATAACCGTAACCTCTAACATTTCCGTCATAGTGATATACTAGAACAAATAACATTAACCTGTAAGAATGCTATCAGAGTTATACTCTAGAACAGATAACCTTAACCTGTAATAGTTTTATTAGAGTAATATAGTAGAAGAGATAACCTTAATATCTAACAGTTCTATTAGAGTAATATACTAGAACAGATAACCTTAACCTCTAACAGTTCTATTAGAGTGATATACCAGAACAGATAACCTTAACCTGTAAAAGTTCTGTCAGAGTTATATCCTAGAACAGCTAACCTTAACCTCTAACAGTTCCATCAGATTATACACTAGAATAGATATCCTTAACCTCTAACAGTTCTATCAGATTATACACTAGAACAGCTAACCTTAACCTCTAACAGTTCCATCAGATTATACACTAGAATAGATATCCTTAACCTCTAACAGTTCCATCAGATTATACATTAGAATAGATATCCTTAACCTCTAACAGTTCTATCAGGTTATACACTGGAATAGATAACCTTAACCTCTAACAGATCTATTAGATTAATATACTAGAACAGATAACCCTAACCTGTAACATTTCTATTAGAGTAATATACTAGAACAGATAACCTTACCCTCTAACAGTTCTATTAGAGTTATATACCAGAACAGATATCTTTATCTTGTAAAAGTTCTATCAGAGTTATATACCAGAACAGATAATCTTAACCTCTAACATTTCTATTAGAGTTATATACCAGAAAAGATAACCTTTACCTGCAAGAGTTCAATCAGAATTATACAGTAGAACAGATAACTTTAACCTCTAACAGTTCTATTAGAGATATATACTGGAACAGATGACCATAACCTCTAACAGTTCTATTAGAGTTATATACTAGAACTGATAACGTTAACCTCTAACAGTTCTATTAGAGTTATATACCAGAACAGATAACCTTAACCTGTAATAGTTCTATTAGAGTAATATACCAGAACAGATAACCTTAACCACTAACAGATCTATTAGAGTAATATACTGGAACAGATGACCATAACCTCCAACAGTTCTATTAGAGTTATATACTAGAACTGATAACGTTAACCTCTAACAGTTCTATTAGAGTTATATACCAGAACAGATAACCTTAACCTTAAATAGTTCTATTAGAGTAATATACCAGAACAGATAGCCTTAACCACTAACAGATCTATTAGAGTAATATACTAGAACAGATAACATTAACCTGTAACAGTTCTATTACAGTAATATACTAGATCAGATAACCTTAACCTGTAACAGTTCTATCAGTGTTATATACCAGAACAGATAACTTAAACCTCTAACAGTTCTATGAGAGTTATATGCTAGAACAGATAACCTTAACCTCTAAGAGTTCTATCAGAGTTATATACCAGAACAGTTAACTTTATCTTGTAACAGTTCTATCAGAGTTATACACCGGAACATATAACCATAACCTCTAACCGTTCTATCAGAATTATATAGTAGAACTGAAAACCTTATCCTCTAACAGTTTTATTACAGTTATATACCAGATAAGATAACCATAACATGTAACAGTTCTATTTGAGTAATATACTAGAACAGATAACCGTAACCTCTAACATTTCCGTCAGAGTGATATACTAGAACAAATAACATTAACCTGTAAGAATGCTATCAGAGTTATACTCTAGAACAGATAACCTTAACCTCTAACAGTTCCATCAGATTATACACTAGAATAGATATCCCTAACCTCTAACAGTTCTATCAGATTATACACTAGAATAGATATCCTTAACCTCCAACAGTTCTATTAGAGTGATACACCATAACAGATAACCTTAACCTGTAAAAGTACTATCAGAGTTATATACTAGAACAGCTAACCTTAACCTCTAACAGTTCCATCAGATTATACACTAGAATAGATATCCTTAACCTCTAACAGTTCCATCAGATTATACATTAGAATAGATATCCTTAACCTCTAACAGTTCTATCAGGTTATACACTAGAATAGATAACATTAACCTCTAACTGTTCTATTAGAGTAATATACTGTAACAGTTAACCTTAACCTCTAACAGTTCTTTCAGAGTTATATACTAGAACAGATAACATTAACCTGTAACAGTTCTATCAGAGTTTTACACTAGAACAGATAATCTTAACCTGTAACAATTCTATTAGAGTAATATACTAGAACAGATAATCTGAACATTTAACAGTTCTGTCAGAGTTATAAACTAAGACAGATAACCTTAACCTGTAACAATTCTATTACAGTAATATACTAGAACAGATAATTTTAACCTTTAATTGTTCTATTAGGGTAATATACCAGAACAGATAACCTTAACCTCTAACAGATCTATTAGAGTATTATACCAGAACAGATAACCTTAACCTCTAACAGATCTATTAGAGTAATATACTAGAACAGATAACCGTAACCTGTAACATTTCTATTAGAGTTATATACTAGAACAGATAATCTTAACCTGTAACAGATATTTAGAGTAATATACTAGAACAGATAATCTTAACCTCTAAAAGTTCTATAAGAGTAATATACTAGAACAAATAATATTAACCTGAAACAGTTCTATCAGAGTTATACACTAGAACAGATAACCTTAACCTGTAACAGTTCTATTAGAGTTATACACTAGAACAGATAACCTTAACCTGTAACAGTTCTATTAGAGTAATATACTAGAACAGATAACCTTAACTTGTAATAGTTCTATCAGTTAAAAACTAGAACAGATAACCTTAACTTGTAATATTTCTATAAGAGTTATACACTAGATCAGATAACCTTAACCTGTAACAGTTCTATTAGAGTAATATACTAGAACAGATAACCTTAACCTTTAATTTTTCTATTAGGGCAATATACCAGAACAGATAACCTTAACCTCTTACAGATCTATTAGAGTAATATACCAGAACAGATAACCTTAACCTCTAACAGATCTATTAGAGTAATATACTAGAACAGATATCCCTAACCTGTAAAATTTCTATTAGAGTAATATACTAGAACAGATAACCTTACCCTCTAACAGTTCTATTAGAGTTATCTACCAGAACAGGTAACCTTAACCTTTAATTGTTCTATTAGAGTAATATACCAGAACAGATAACCTTAACCTCTAACAGATCTATTAGAGTAATATACCAGAACAGATAACTTTATCTTGTAACAGTTCTATCAGAGTTATATACCAGAACTGATAACCTTAACTTGTAATAGTTCTATCAGAGTTATACACTAGAACAGATAACCTTAACCTGTAACATTTCTATTAGAGTAATATACTAGAACAGATAACCTTAACCTGTAACAGTTCGATTAGAGTAATATAATAAAAGAGATAAACTTAACCTGTAATAGTTCTATTAGAGTAATATAATAGAACAGATAACCTTATCCTCTAACAGTTCCATCAGAGTTATACACTAGAAGAGATAACCTTAACCTCTAACAGTTCTTTTAGAGTAATATACTATAATAGATAACCTTAACTTCTAACAGTTCTATTAGAGTAATATAATAGAACAGATAACCTTATCCTCTAACAGTTCTATTAGAGTTATACACTAGAACAGATAATCTGAACATTTAACAGTTCTGTCAGAGTTATAAACTAGGACAGATAAACTTAACCTGTAACAATTCTATTAGAGTAATATACTAGAACAGATAACCTTAACTTGTAATAGTTCTATCAGTTATATACTAGAACAGATAACCTTAACTTGTAATATTTCTATCAGAGTTATACACTAGAACAGATAACCTTAACCTGTAACAGTTCTATTAGAGTAATATATTAGAACAGATATCCTGTAATAGTTCTATTAGAGTAATATACTAGAACAGATAACCTTAACCTTTAATTTTTCTATTAGGGCAATATACCAGAACAGATAACCTTAACCTCTTACAGATCTATTAGAGTAATATACCAGAACAGATAACCTTAACCTCTAACAGATCTATTAGAGTAATATACTAGAACAGATATCCCTAACCTGTAAAATTTCTATTAAAGTAATATACTAGAACAGATAACCTTACCCTCTAACAGTTCTATTAGAGTTATATACCAGAACAGATAACCTTAACCTTTAATTGTTCTATTAGAGTAATATACCAGAACAGATAACCTTAACCTCTAACAGATCTATTAGAGTAATATACCAGAACAGATAACTTTATCTTGTAACAGTTCTATCAGAGTTATATACCAGAACTGATAACCTTAACTTCTAATAGTTCTATCAGAGTTATACACTAGAACAGATAACCTTAACCTGTAACATTTCTATTAGAGTAATATACTAGAACAGATAACCTTAACCTGTAACAGTTCGATTAGAGTAATATAATAAAAGAGATAAACTTAACCTGTAATAGTTCTATTAGAGTAATATAATAGAACAGATAACCTTATCCTCTAACAGTTCCATCAGAGTTATACACTAGAACAGATAACCTTAACCTCTAACAGTTCTTTTAGAGTAATATACTATAATAGATAACCTTAACTTCTAACAGTTCTATTAGAGTAATATAATAGAACAGATAACCTTATCCTCTAACAGTTCTATTAGAGTTATACACTAGAACAGATAATCTGAACATTTAACAGTTCTGTCAGAGTTATAAACTAGGACAGATAAACTTAACCTGTAAGAATTCTATTAGAGTAATATACTAGAATAGATAACCTTAACCTTTAATTGTTCTATTAGAGTAATATACCAGAACAGATAACCTTAACCTCTTACAGATCTATTAGAGTAATATACCAGAACAGATAACCTTAACCTCTAACAGATCTATTAGAGTAATATACTAGAACAGATAACCTTAACCTGTAACATTTCTATTACAGTAATATACCAGAACAGATAACCTTAACCTCTAACAGATCTATTAGAGTAATATACTAGAACAGATATCCCTAACCTGTAACATTTCTATTACAGTAATATACTAGAACAGATAACCTTAACATCTCAGAGTTTTATTAGAGTTATCTACCAGTACAAAAACCCTCACCTCTAACAGTTCTATTAGAGTAATATATCAGAATAGTTAACCTTAACTTGTAACAGTTCTATTAAAGTAATATATTAGAACAGATAACCTTAACCTCTAACAGTTCTTTTAGAGTAATATACTGCAACAGATAGCCTTAATCTGTAGCAGTTCTATCAGAGTTATATACTAGAACAGATAACATTAACCTGTAACAATTCTATCAGAGTTATACATTAGAACAAATAACCTTAACCTGTAACAATTCTATTAGAGTAATATACTAGAACAGATAATCTGAACATTGAACAGTTCTGTCAGAGTTATAAACTAGGACAGATAACCTTAACCTGTAACAATTCTATTAGAGTAATATACTAGAACAGATAACCTTAACCTTTAATTATTCTATTAGAGTAATATACCAGAAGAAATAACCTTAACCTCTAACAGATCTTTTAGAGTAATATACCAGAACAGATAACCTTAACCTCTAACAGATCTATTAGAGTAATATACTAGAACAGATAACTTTATTTTCTAACAGTTCTATCAGAGTTATATACCAGAACTGATAAACTTAACCTGTAACAGTTATATGAGAGTTATATATTAGAACAGATAACTTTAACCTCTAACAGTTCTATCAGAGTTATATACCAGAACAGATAACTTTATCTTGTAACAGTTCTATCAGCGTTATACGCTGGAACAAATAACCTTAATCTCTAACAGTTCTATTTGAGTAATATACTGTAACAGATAACCTCAACCTGTATCAGTTTTATCAGAGTTATATACCAGAACAGATAACTTTAACTTGTAATAGTTCTATCAGAGTTTTACACTAGAACAGATAACCTTAACCTGTAACAGTTCTATTAGAGTAATATACTAGAACAGATAACTTTAACCTTTACTTGTTCTATTAGAGTAATATACCAGAACAGATAACCTTAACCTTAAATAGTTCTATTAGAGTAATATACCAGAACAGATAACCTTAACCACTAACAGATCTATTAGAGTAATATACTAGAACAGATAACCTTAACCTGTAACAGTTCTATTGCAGTAATATACTAGAACAGATAACCTTACCCTCTAACAGTTCTATTAGAGTTATATAATAAAAGAGATAACCTTAACCTTTAATTGTTCTATTAGAGTAATATACCAGAACAGATAACCTTAACCTCTAACAGTTCTATCAGAGTTTTATACCAGAACAGATAAAATTATCTTGTAACAGTCCTATCAGAGTTATATACCAGAACTGATAAATTTACCCTGTAACATTTGTGTCAGAGTTATATACTAGAACAGACAATTTTAACCTCTAACATTGCTATTAGAGTTATATACAAGAAAAGATAACCTTAACTTGTAATAGTTCTATCAGAGTTATATACTGCAACAGATAGTCTTAACCTGTAGCAGTTCTATCTGAGTTATGCATTAGAACAGATAACCTTAACCTTTAACAGTTTTTTTTGAGTAATATATTAGAACAGATAACCTTAACCTGTAACAGTTTTATCAGTGTTATACACTAGAAGAATTCACATTAACCTCTAATTGTTCTATGAGTGTTATACACTAGCTCAGATAACTTTATCTTATAACAGTTCTATCAGAGTTATATATAAGAACTGATAAAATTAACCTGTAACAGTTTGATCAGAGTTATATACTAGAACAGATAACTTTAACCTCTAACATTTCTATTAGAGTTATATACTAGAACAGATAACCTTAACCTCTAGCAGTTCTATTACAGTTATACACTAGAACATATAAACTTAACCTGTAATAATTCTATTTGAGTAATATACTAAAACGGATAACCTTAACCTTTAACAGTTCTATTAGAGTAATATACTATAATAGATAACCTTAACCTCTAACAGTTCTATGAGACTTATATACCAGAAAAGACAACCTTAACCTCTAACAGTTCTATCATAGTTATCTACCAGAACAAATAAACTTAACCTGTAATAGTTATATTAGAGTAAAAATTCTAGAATAGATAACCTTAACCTCTAACATTTCTATTAGAGTTATATACCAGAAAAGATAACCTTAATTTGCAAGAGTTCTATCAGAGTTATACAGTAGAATAGATAACTTTAACCTCTAAGAGTTCTATTAGAGTTATATACTAGAACTGATAACGTTAACCTCTAACAGTTCTATTAGAGTTATATACCAGAACAGATAACCATAACCTCTAACAGTTCCATCAGATTATACACTAGAATAGATATCCTTAACCTCTAATAGTTCTATCAGGTTATACACTAGAATAGATATCCTTAACCTCTAACAGTTCTATCAGATTATACACTAGAATAGATATCCTTAACCTTTAACAGTTCTATCACAGTTATATACTAGAACAGATTACCTTACATGAGGTTCACGTTCTTACGTGCAGTAATACACTTTAGAATACCAGTTGTTATGAAGAATTTCAATTCGCCCTGAGACATTATTATCACAGAATATTTCTCTTTATCTCAAAAAAACAACAAAATATTCACCTTAAAGATAAAACCTGCTCCTAATTAAACTGTTTCATGCATACACAAGTGAGAAGAAAGGTAAAATTCTAGCATCAGTGGCTTCTGGAAGAGAATGGAATGTTTTTGATCATGAGGTTATGTCTCATCGATGAACGGGTTGTAAATTCTCGAAAATACTAGAAGCAGGAGTTTCGCCTTACTTTTTTGACTATTAGAGTTTGTTTTATTGTGATTTATATCACGTTAATCTGCTTTAAATATTAATTATATCTTTCTTCTTGTGCAGTTTGTTTATATTCAGGACTTTAACTGCTTTACGCCTAAGTAACGAATGTGTTTAGTAACAACTAAACGATTCTGTCAGGTTCACTCACCATGTTTCTCCAAGGACTGTCTAGCATACATATAATTGTTTTAGGTTGTGGAAAGTGTCATTTCTTATTTGTGTCACCCTCTTCTTCATCAAGTGTCCTAGACGATCACATCCTTACACCCTTTTCGGTCCCAGACACTTGTTATTTTACCTATAACCCCCTGTTTGTGTAGTTAAACTGTCCATGATCATTCTTTAAGTTTTCCAGTTGTTACCACGTGTTTTATCCCCTGAACAAAGATGGTTGCTTCTCATTTTCATAGCTTTAATTTCATTATTTCTTTACATTTTAATTATTATTCGAAACTTTCAATAATTGTTTTGTTTATTGTCATAAACAATTTCAAGAAAACAATAATGTGACAGCTATTATTTTAATATATAAATTATCATTATTTTGTTAGCTTCATTTTCTTATGTCATGAGTAAAACCTGTTCTATGTCCAAAAATAAAACATATATCTTATGAGTGTTTGGTATGAAACCCTGTTACTCAGGTAAAATAACTTAAAAGAAAATGAATGAAGTTTGTTACATTTCTTATGTTTTAAAAAAATAACCATTCATCTCTTTTTACACCACTGATTTGTCTAGGAAAATATTAAATCATTATTTCCTATTATAAAACATATTAGTTCGAATAAGTGAATTTCAACATCACTAGTATTTAGCAAGACACTTTGATGCTAGTTTTCTGTGAAGAAGTTTGAAAACTAAATAAAAACGGTTCCAATTTTTTTAAAAATAAGGCAACCACGGTTATTACCAAATGGTTTAGGTTTTTTTTATATAGAGTGTAAATGTAGTACAACCGGTTTCTTTTGATATAGAGTGTACATGTAGTACAACCGGTTTCTTTTGATATAGAGTGTACATGTAGTACAACCGGTTTGTTTTGATATAGAGTGTACATGTAGTACAACCGGTTTGTTTTGATATAGAGTGTACATGTAGTACAACCGGTTTGTTATCATATAGAGTGTACATGTAGTACAACCGGTTTGTTTTCATATAGAGTGTACATGTAGTACAGCCGGTTTGTTTTGATATAGAGTGTACATGTAGTACAACCAGTTTGTTTTGATATAGAGTGTACATGTAGTACAACCGATTTGTTTTGATATAGAGTGTACATGTAGTACAGCCGGTTTGTTTTGATATAGAGTGTACATGTAGTACAACCGGTTTGTTTTGATACATAGTGTACATGTAGTACAACCAGTTTGTTTTCATATAGAGTGTACATGTAGTACAACCGGTTTGTTTTTATATAGAGTGTACATGTAGTACAACTGGTTTGTTTTTATATAGAGTGTAGATGTAGTACAACTGGTTTGTTTTAATATAGAGTGTACATGTAGTACAACTGGTTTGTTTTGATATAGAGTGTACATGTAGTACAACTGGTTTGTTTTGATATAGAGTGTACATGTAGTACAACCGGTTTGTTTTGATATAGAGTGTACATGTAGTACAACCGGTTTGTTTTGATATAGAGTGTACATGTAGTACAACCGGTTTGTTTTGATATAGAGTGTACATGTAGTACAACCGGTTTGTTATCATATAGAGTGTACATGTAGTACAACCGGTTTGTTTTCATATAGAGTGTACATGTAGTACAGCCGGTTTGTTTTGATATAGAGTGTACATGTAGTACAACCAGTTTGTTTTGATATAGAGTGTACATGTAGTACAACCGGTTTGTTTTGATATAGAGTGTACATGTAGTACAGCCGGTTTGTTTTGATATAGAGTGTACATGTAGTACAACCGGTTTGTTTTGATACAGAGTGTACATGTAGTACAACCAGTTTGTTTTTATATAGAGTGTACATGTAGTACAACTGGTTTGTTTTTATAAAGAGTGTACATGTAGTACAACCGGTTTGTTTTTATATAGAGTGTACATGTAGTACAACTGGTTTGTTTTTATACAGAGTGTACATGTAGTACAACCGGTTTGTTTTGATATAGAGTGTACATGTAGTACAACCGGTTTGTTTTGATATAGAGTGTACATGTAGTACAACCGGTTTGTTTTCATATAGAGTGTACATGTAGTACAACCGGTTTGTTTTCATATAGAGTGTACATGTAGTACAACCGGTTTGTTTTCATATAGAGTGTACATGTAGTACAACCGGTTTGTTTTGATATAGAGTGTACATGTGGTACAACTGGTTTGTTTTGATATAGAGTGTACATGTAGTACAGCCGGTTTGTTTTGATATAGAATGTACATGTAGTACAACCGATTTGTTTTGATATAGAGTGTACATGTAGTACAGCCGGTTTGTTTTCATATAGAGTGTACATGTAGTACAACCGATTTGTTTTGATATAGAGTGTACATGTAGTACAGCCGGTTTGTTTTCATATAGAGTGTACATGTAGTACAACCGGTTTGTTTTGATATAGAGTTTACATGTAGTACAACCGGTTTGTTTTGATATAGAGTGTACATGTTGTACAACCGGTTTGTTTTGATATAGAGTGTACATGTAGTACAACCGGTTTGTTTTGATATAGAGTGTACATGTAGTACAACCGGTTTGTTTTGATATAGAGTGTACATGTAGTACAACTGGTTTGTTTTAATATAGAGTGTACATGTAGTACAACCGGTTTGTTTTGATATAGAGTGTACATGTAGTACAACCGGTTTGTTTTGATATAGAGTGTACATGTAGTACAACCAGTTTGTTTTGATATAGAGTGTACATGTAGTACAACCAGTTTGTTTTCATATAGAGTGTACATGTAGTACAACCGGTTTGTTTTGATATAGAGTGTACATGTAGTACAACTGGTTTGTTTTGATATAGAGTGTACATGTAGTACAACTGGTTTGTTTTGATATAGAGTGTACATGTAGTACAACCGGTTTGTTTTGATATAGAGTGTACATGTAGTACAACCAGTTTGTTTTCATATAGAGTGTAGATGTAGTACAACCGGTTTGTTTTGATATAGAGTGTACATGTAGTACAACCGGTTTGTTTTGATATAGAGTGTAAATGTAATACAACCGGTTTGTTTTGACATAGAGTTTACATGTAGTACAACCAGTTTGTTTTGATATAGAGTGTACATGTAGTACAACCGGTTTGTTTTGATATAGAGTGTACATGCAGTACAACCGATTTGTTTTGATATACAGTGTACATGTAGTACAACCGGTTTGTTTTGACATAGAGTGTACATGTAGTACAACTGGTTTGTTTTGATATAGAGTGTACATGTAGTACAACCGGTTTGTTTTCATATAGAGTGTACATGTAGTACAACCGGTTTGTTTACATATAGAGTGTACATGTAGTATAACCGGTTTGTTTTGATATAGAGTGTACATGTAGTTCAACCGGTTTGTTTTGGTATAGAATGTACATGTAGTACAACCGGTTTGTTTTGATATAGAGTGTAAATGTAGTACAACCTGTATTTTTGATATAGAGTGTACATGTAGTACAACCGGTTTGTTTTGATATAGAATGTACATGTAGTACAACTGGTATTTTTGATATAGAGTGTACATGTAGTACAACCGGTTTGTTTTGATATAGAATGTGCATGTAGTACAACCGGTATTTTTGATATAGAGTAAACATGTAGTACAACCGGTTTGTTTTGATATACAGTGTAGATGTAGTACAACCAGTTTGTTTTGATATACAGTGTAGATGTAGTACAACCGGTTTATTTCGATTTCTGATATGTATTGATAACAGATGTGTTGACCAACCATGTCAGTTGCATGTGGACTAGCCATATCAGTTCCATGTGGTCTACCCATATCAGTTCTAATATGCATTCGGAGCAACTATTTCAGTTCCATGTGTACGTACCGTATTAGCTCCAATATGCTTCAGTATGTGAATCAACTATATAAGAAAAATGTAGACCAATCGTTTCAGTTCCAAGAGGACCAGTCATATTAGTCTCATTGGGACCAATCACATTAGTTCCTATTTGCATTTAGCATACGGAACAACCATGTAAGCTTCATATGGATGAACCACAAAAATTCTCATATGCCTCAGTCTTTGGATCAACTATATTAGTTCCTATACGCTTCAGTATGTGGGCCAACTATATCAGTTCCTATACGTCTCAGTATGTGGGCCAACTATATCGGTTCTTATATGCCTCAGTATGTGGACCAATTATATCAGTTCGTATACGCCTCAGTATTTGGACCAACTATATATCAGTTCTTGTATACCTCAGTATTTGGACCAACTATATATCAGTTCCTATATGCATCAGTATTTTGACCAACTATATCAGTTCCTGTACGCCTTAGTATTTGGACCAACTATATCAGTTCCTATATGCCTCAGTATATGAATGAATCATGTCATTTCCATGTGGACCAACAACATAAGTTCCTGTATGTGTCTCCAAGTGAACCAACCATGTCACTTCCTAAATATCTCAGGATGTTGAAAAAGCATGCCAGTTTCATGTGGACCAGCCCTATCAGTTCCTATATACCTCAGTATATGAGCCAATCATGTCAGTTCCTTGTGGACCAGCAACATAAGTTCCTATATGTGTCCGAAAGTGAACCAGCCATGTCACTTCCTAAATATCTCAGGATGTTGAAAAAGCATGCCAGTTTCATGTGGACCAGCCATATCAGTTCCTATATACCTCAGTATATGAGCCAATCATGTCAGTTCCTTGTGGACCAGCAACATAAGTTCCTATATGTGTCCGAAAGTGAACCAGCCATGTCACTTCCTAAATATCTCAGGATGTTGAAAAAGCATGCCAGTTTCATGTGGACCAGCCATATCTGTTCCTATATACCTCAGTATATGAGCCAATCATGTCAGTTCCATGTGGACCAACAACATAAGTTCCTATATGTGTCCGAAAGTGAACCAACCATGTCACTTCCTGTACACCTCAGGATGTGGACAAAGCACATCAGTTCCATGTGGACCAACCATGTTAGTTCCTGTATTGCCTCAGTATGTGAACCAATTGTGTCAGTTCCTGTGTGTTTTAGTTGTTTCTTCACCTTATTAGTAAGTTTTAACCTGTTAGGGTTGTGCTAGTGGTTTAAATTTTTATTCAATCACCGAGGCGTCAATCGTGTATATAAATAACCGCATATTCTCTGACGAAACTGTTGAATTTTAAACAGGCGACCTCCAGGTTCTAATGATCGAACCAGATAATCTAATGGTTATTAGGTGTCAAATAAATTTCCGTTTTATAAATCACGAGACAATGAATCTAGTGAATAAATATCAGTAAGAAATTGACTTATGAAAGTTTAAGTATGTTTTAGATTTTCAGAAAGTTTATCAGGGTAACAGCAGCAGACTCATGGGATGTTCGTATTGTGCGTAAAACAAAATTAATTTAAAAAACCAACAACAGAGTTCCGTAGATACCGATATCATGAATGACATATTTATTGATATTTTTAGTGAAATACAATTTCAACAGTTTACATGCACAGAAAAATTTTGACTTGAATATGAGTCGTTCCAACAATATCCGCTATCGTACCATGAATGTAACTATATTTATCATGTTCATAGAATCCATGTACATGCTAGCGACTATTAAACACTGACACCACCTGGTGTTGTTTTATGTAACTCGATGCTCCTATTGGTAGATGTTCAGTGAAGTAAGGTTTTCACACAAGCTCTGATGCTAGTTGTACTTTAAGCCTAAGGAAATAGGATGCTGTTTACATTTAGAATTTGAATAAGGTAATAAAGGTTTCTATTGATCCGTCGAAGTCCGATGTCTCTCCGGCCCAACAAGCATGAAAACCTGAAAACACCGTCGTATCACTGGTTTCACAGTCTTCAAGGGATCCTTTATTTCCCGTAGGAACGTCGGAAAATAACAACATATATAAGAATTTGAAACGAGACCTCTGCTTATACAGGTAAAATATTCATTTGCCACGCTGTCAGAGGGAGACACGGACACCATTACTTCCGGAACTTCAGTTCTTCGTTTTGACGGAAGGATCATTTTCCAAACCGATACGTTTACTGTTTATAGTTACGAGAGAAAACATACAGGAAAAAGTGTGCCAAGGGCATAACACCAAAGGGTAAGTATCAATCACAATCGTTTTGGCCAACAGACTAGCGAATATGTTTTACCAAAATAATGGATTTGTTAAGGCAGCACAAGGAAAATACATTTTTAGTACTAAACTAGGTGAACCGACAAAGAAATATATTTTTCAGTTGCACAGAACATAAAACGTACGTTTCAGAATACGGAGAGGATACGTTAACCTGTTTGATATCTTTTGAACCGAAACAATACATGTGCATAAGAGCTCTCATCGTAAAGATGCGTGTGAAATTTCGAATTTCAAAGAAAATCGTGAGGCGCACACTGCACTTATTTGTCATCCAAATGTTAAATTCATATCGGAAAGTTTTCACATTTGTTTTTCTCAGATGTGATAATGTATTTAATGTTCAATGGTACCATAATAGACACTAGAATTATGTACATATTAGCGACTATTAAGGTTCTTTGGTACCACTATACACACTAGAATTATATATTTACTAGAGACTCTTAAAGTTTAGTGGTACCATTGTAGAGACTAGAATTATGTGCTTACTAGCAACTACTAATGTTTAGTGGTACCATTGTAGATACTACAATTATAAACTTATTAGTGACGATTAAGGTTTAGTGGTACCATTACAGAGACTATAATTATGTATTTGTAACAATTTAGGTTTAGTGGTACCAATATAGTGACTAGAATTATGTACTTACTAGTGGTTATTAAGGTTCAGTGGTATCACTATAGTGACTAGAATTATGTACTTGTTAGTGACTATTAATGTTCAGTGGTATCACTATAGAGACTAGAATTATGTACTTACTAGTGGTTATTAAGGTTCAGTGGTATCACTATACTGACTAGAATTATGTACTTACTAGTGGTTATTAAGGTTCAGTGGTATCACTATAGAGACTATAATAATGTACTTACTAGTGGTTTTTAAGGTTCAGTGGTATCACTATAGTGACTAGAATTATGTACTTGTTAGTGACTATTAAGGTTCAGTGGTATCACTATAGTGACTAGAATTATGTACTTGTTAGTGACTATTAAGGTTCAGTGGTATCACTATAGTGACTAGAATTATGTACTTGTTAGTGACAATTAAGGTTCAGTGGTATCACTATAGTGACTAGAATTATGTACTTGTTAGTGACAATTAAGGTTCAGTGGTATCACTATAGTGACTAGAATTATGTACTTATTAGTGACTATTAAGGTTCAGTGGTATCACTAGAGTGACTAGAATTATGTACTTACTAGTGGTTATTAAGGTTCAGTGGTATCACTATAGTGACTAGAATCATGTACTTACTAGTGGTTATTAAGGTTCAGTGGTATCACGAAAGTGACTAGAATTATGTACTTGTTAGTGACTATTAAGGTTCAGTGGTATCACTATAGTGACTAGAATTATGTACTTGTTAGTGACTATTAAGGTTCAGTGGTATCACTATAGTGACTAGAATTATGTACTTGTTAGTGAGTAGTAAGGTTCAGTGGTATCACTATAGTGACTAGAATTATGTACTTGTTAGTTACTATTAAGGTTCAGTGGTATCACTACAGATACTATAATTATGTACTTACTAGTGGTTATTAAGGTTCAGTCGTATCGCTATAGTGACTAGAATTATGTACTTATTAGTGGTTATTAAGTTTCAGTGGTATCACTATAGTGACTATAATTCTGTACTTACTAGTGGTTATTAAGGTGCAGTGGTATCACTATAGTGACTATAATTATGTACTTACTAGTGGTTATTAAGGTTCAGTGGTATCACTATAGAGACTATAATTATGTACTTACTAGTGTTTATTAAGGTTCAGTTGTATCACTATAGTGACTAGAATTATGTACTTACTAGTGGTTAGTAAGGCTCAGTTGTATCACTATAGTGACTAGAATTATGTACTTACTAGTGGTTATTAAGGTTCAGTGGTATCACTATAGTGACTAGAATTATGTACTTACTAGTGGTTATTAAGGTTCAGTGGTATCACTATAGTGACTAGAATTATGTACTTACTAGTGGTTATTAAGGTTCAGTGGTATCACTATAGTGACTAGAATTATGTACTTACTAGTGGTTATTAAGGTTCAGTGGTATCACTATAGTGACTAGAATTATGTACTTACTAGTGGTTATTAAGGTTCAGTGGTATCACTATAGTGATTATAATTATGTACTTACTAGTGGTTATTAAGGTTCAGTGGTATCACTATAGTGACTAGAATTATGTACTTACTAGTGGTTATTAAGGTTCAGTGGTATCACTATAGTGACTAGAATTATGTACTTGTTAGTGACTATTAAGATTCAGTGGTATCACTATAGATACTATACTTATGTACTTACTAGTGGTTATTAAGGTTCAGTGGTATCACTATAGTGACTAGAATTATGTACTTACTAGTGGTTATTAAGGTTCAGTGGTATCACTATAGTGACTAGAATTATGTAATTACTATAGACTGTTATGGTTCAGTGGTGCCTTTACAGAGTTAGTTATTTATATGAAGTATCTGAGTTAGTTTTTTTTTCTGTAAATCGTCCCCAAATTATGAAGTCAAGCAACTTACTATTGGTCCGTTTAGATGCTTGGTAACGAATCATTGGTCTGTGAAGCATGTATCTAGATGTATATATATATATATATCTATGCACCAATAAAACTTAATAACAATTCAATTTGCATGGAAAACCTTCATACTTGTTATAACTCACTAGTCAAATATTCTATGTTAGATTCAATAAAGAAAGTTTGCTAGCTATTTTTAATAAAGTTAAAATAAATGGCTAATTTCTAAAATGGTTCAGAAAGGCTTGTTAAAAGACGAGGCAATAAATATCTAACTTGAAATCGAAAACGAGAAAACTACGTCGTCTGCATCTCAGTTTTCGTCATCCTTATATCAGAGACTTATCTCAATGGTAGTTCTGGGCCCTTCTGATAACACTGTAATATTAACATGATAATCCATGTAACGTGGGCGCTATAATTATTGCAGCGTGTCTTCGTGATTTAGTGTTAGCTTCTCAAAATTACTATTAGAAGTTATAGAAAAAGGAAATAGAAATGGTTACGTTTGTGAAGAGATCAACGATAGGGCGTCTGGAACTTGGAATAGCTAACGTTTTATTTGTTGCTAAGGGTAAGATAGAACAAGCGCTTTCCTGAAGATAAGGAATATCAGATTTGATGCAACTATGTAAAGTTTAAAACATTTTGATTTAACTACAGCATTTTGCGAATGAGAAACTCCTTGAATGATGTCTTATATGGACATTTTAATGAGCTAACACGTTGGAATATCTAAACTCCGTGACAGTAGTATTATGGAGAAGAACAAACAAGGTCTCCGGATGTCAGCATCAAAACAAGTTTGGCAGTTTCTCACTAGAGGACGTTATTGTTAAGCATTAATGAACAGAGATTTTAACGTGTGAAGAGCGGCAAAACTTGGCTAAAGTTTGTGAAATCAATATATAAGACGTGATGAAGCACTGAGATAACTCCTTACCCTGACTTTGATGTAATGATTAGTTGTGAATAAGGACTTTCTATCTTAAATTGAATCTTAACTCTATCAAACATGTCTGACAAGATATTACAGCATGTTCTAGATCCGGATAAATTTATCGGCCAGCACCAGTTATGATCCAGTGAAACTGACTACAGAAGCAAAAAGCGGAAGATAAAAGTTCCAGTCTCAGGAAGGCTGGTTGGGAGTCCTATTTGAGCATCGCTAGGGGGCGTGGCACTGATGAATCCTCTATGATAACTTTGGCACACTGTGAGGGCTATCGGTTTCATGTTTTTCGTCGTAATCAACATGAATATACATAAGATTTCAGTGACAGAGACAAGTGGTCGCTTGGAAATATTATATTTTGTCACTGAAAAGAGTTTCCCTAAGAAAATTGCTGAACGTCGAGTTCTAGGTAAACACCATGATAAAAGTCTTTGCCCACACAAGTCAATGTCTTCTTCCTCATCTGGAGCCCGGGATGTTACGGTCTAGTGGCTGCAGGTTCCAAGCAAAAACACCAAACTTATAACCACAAGTGTTCGTGGCAGCGGAAAAGACGACGCCGAGTCGTTGTATGCACTTTTTTCTGTAGAAAGAAATGACATAAATATTTACATGGGATCAAAACAAATGATTTCTTAAAACTTTCTAGAACATTCACACCTATTTATTATTCACTCTAAAAATGATGCCTTCTGTAAGAATGTTAGGGAGTGAAATATTTCAAGGCCGTACGTAATAAATAATAAAAAAATAATTAATAAATAATTTCGTCTGTGATGAACAATAAACCATACACACACACAAACAAACATAAAGGATGTCGTGTTAGTTTCTGCCACTAATTTAAGGCTTGAGAAAATTTATTTTCAATAAACAAGTCTCACACAATAACTATTATTGTCAAAAACATAAGATCACTGCACTTCATAAAACTATTTACAGTTTACAGTTCTAAAATATATTATTCTACCAAGTTTGTGTCAGAAACTAACAGTAATGAATACTTCATATTTATACTAACAACCGTCTACCAAGTTTGTGTTAGAACTAACAGTAATGGATACTTCATATTTATACTAAGGACTGTCTACCAAGTTTGTGTTAGAACTAACAGTAATGGATACTTCATATTTATACTAAGGACTGTCTACCAAGTTTGTGTTAGAACTAACAGTAATGAATACTTCATATTTATACTAAGGACTGTCCACCAAGTTTGTGTTAGAACTAACAGTAATGAATACTTCATATTTATACTATGAACTGTCTACCAAGTTACAGATTGGAAAGTTTACCATATGCTTTATTCTGGTTGTTTTGATAGGTGCATGACTTAGACTGTGTGTACTGCTGGTTGATTTTCCTGTCTCAGGCCAGTAGACCTAAGATTATTAGGGAGTACCTTGAGTGGATCTTCATGGTTCTATCTTAGGCCAGTAGTTCTAAGTTACTGTGAAGGATCTTATGTGAACCTCGAAGGTGTCTTTCTACTATAAGATTTGTTTTTCTGTTTTCAAACTGAAGAACTGACACAACGCGAACAAAGTAATAATAAATTGATAAACTGACAATAATGAGGACATTTTCTGTTTCAATTTTTTAATAGTATTCAACTAACGTATAATAACCGCATCTAGATATTAAAATAGTTAGCAAATTATTCACGACTAACTGCCTTACAAAAGTCTGCTCATTGTGACAGCATAATTGATAATGTTTTTGGACGTAACTTCACCGAAAGAGGGAGCTGTTTGAAAAAGGATGTATTTTCTTCAAAAATAAATATATATTTATTTAACTGCAGAGGCTTGAATCTTTAGTTGTTTTCTTGTGTACCTACACATATTGGCCCGACATGGCCAAGTGGTGAGGGCGCTCGACTCACAATCTGAGGGTTGTTGGTTCGAATCCTTATCATACCAAAAATCCTCTCTCTTTCAGCCGCAGAGGTGTTATAATGTGACAGTAAATCCCACTATTCGTTGATAAAAGACTAGCCCAAGAGTTAGCGGTGGGTGATAAATGACTAGCAACCCTCACTGTAGTCTTAAGAAGCGCACGTATGCACAACTTACCAGAAACAGCCGTGTTATCTTCTGGAGGAGTAACCGGATGATGTCCGGATGTACAACATCGTGAGTGTCGTCTATCACATCTGTAGAAATATCTAGAAAAGAGACACTGTGGTTTCGAGAGTATTCGATAACAAATGGTAAAGAGAAGTAGGCCTAGGAGAAACGTGGTGCATCTCACTTTAAAATGAATAACGTTTGATACATAACATTTAGAGTAGGTTGACATAAATAAAGAAAAGTGCTTGTTTGAAATGACGAATATCACAAAGTGTATAAATTTCTCCTTAAAACAGAGAGATCTGTGTCGTAGAGTACAATTTATAAACCAAAATACCAACATGAAACACTGTTGTTTTTTTTATCCAATTAAAACTCACTTTTACATTTTAAAACATATGATAAACGTAGTCTTCGTCTAGCAAAAACTGAAAACAACAACTAATATTTCCCTAGATACAAGCCCATCTCAATAACTCAGCGATTTAATGGTTATGTCTGATGACTTATATCGCTAAAAAACCACATTGCGATACCTGTAGTGAGCACAGGACAAATCGTCCATTGGGGGTATCTTTGCGTTTAACAATAAAACAATCCTGATTATGAAACAACATTGATAAAATATATTTATTAGACCTTGAATTATGTTCGTTGAACATTATTTGTACATGCAAACACCAAACTTACACGTTTATAACAGATCTTTAATCAGATCGTTGTATGATTATCATATTATACCTTTCTCGTTAGGCTTAGAGACCACGTTATGGGAGTAACTATTCCACAGTTTTTCTGACTTTGGTTGTAGCGTATCCGGAAGATAAGGCTGCGGTGACGTCACAGGTGCCGGAATCTCTGTAAAATAGAAGAGAAGAATTATGCGAAAGCGTAAATAAAAGAAAGGAAGTTTTTTTATTTCAGAACAATTTCTCAGTTTCATCGATATCGATTGTTTGGGCATACTAGAGTCACTCAAGTCTCACGCTTTGTGATTTACATTACTGATTTGAATTTCGCGCAAAGCTACACGAGGGCTATCTGCGCTAGTCTTCCATAATTTTACAGTGTCAGACTAGTGTAACCCAACTCTTGAGCTACTCTTTTACCAACGGATATTAGATTGACCGTCACATTATAAAGCCACCTCGGCTTTGGTGTGACGGGGATTCGAATTCGTGACTCTCGGCTTACGAGTCGAGTGCCTTAACCACCTGGCCAGGCCGAGCATCTAACGTTATTGAAATAATCTATTCAATTATTTTGTTCTATAACCAGATTTCTAATCTTGGGTAAGACGACAGTCGACAGGTTCAGCGATGAAAACAATGTTTTAGGTCCTAAAGGTTTTTATTCTGCTCTTAAAATACAAATTGTATCTTAGTACGATTGACTCTCTGCTTAAAACAAGTAAAACTCATTCAAGTTATTGAAAAATTCCGTTCATAATTTGGTTTATAATCTGTCTGCTATAACGTTTCGTTTGAAATGAAATGAAGCCTAAGTTAATCTCCGAAGATTACAGGCGAATTTCTTTGATTGAGAAGCTAAGAGAAAGCGATTTTCTCACCAGTTAACGTAAAGTTTACAACAGCAACTTCTGACCATGTTTAACAATACAACTTAGAAACTTGAAAACCAATGGTATGATAGCATTCGACTCTTAACAAAATCAAAACGGTAGTTAGATGTTTGAACTGACAGGAGAAACGTGGTTACTCATTATAAATTATTCTTTCTGATAACCGGGTACGTGAAGAAATATAAATAATCATTTTGGAGGTGTGGTATTTTCATGTTAAGCTGTTTTCTTAAAAGTATAATACATTGGGGAATTATTTCATAAAGCAGACCGGGCATGGCAAAACGTTTTTCGTGACCGGACCGTGGAATCGAGGGACCATGACCCGTTCTCAATATTTGAAGAAGGTGTACTATATGAACAAAGTGAAAATCCGTATCATACGATAAGACAAAAAGTTCCCCAAGCTTTGTCAATTGGTGGTATTAACTAGTTGTCTTCTCAATTGAAAATGTCAGAAATGTAATGCCCAGATAGCCCTTAAAGTAGACGTGTTCGTCGTTTCCATAAGTTAGCTAAACAGTGTATGGATTGTGGTAGTAACAAGAATAAAAGGAAATTAAAGTTAGCACTTTTCTTGAAATTAAAATAAAAGAAATAACCAAAATTTTTATTGTTGTTTTCAATTTCTTGCAAACTTACACGAGGCCTATCTGCGTAAGCAGTCTATAATTTAGTAGTGTAAGACTATAGGGAAGGCAGCTGGTCATCACCACCCACCATCAACTCTTGGGCTACTCTTTTACCAACGAATAGTGGGATTGACCGTGACGTCATAACACATCCACGGTTATAAGGGTCGAGCACGTTTGGTGTGATGGGAATTCGAAACCTTCGACTCTCAGAGAACTTTAAACCTGCTTTAACACCAAGTTTTAGGTAGCGAATAACAACTTATTTTGGATAGTGTAATTTAGGTCGATCTTATCACGAAGTCCTCAGAGAGAGACAAATTGGTGTTTCAATGCTTTACCAACTTACACCATTTAAATTATTAATTTTAATGGCCTTGGGAGGCCTTTAACCCCTTCCATGACTTCTTATGTTGACTTGGTAAGCCTTACCTTGGAGATTGAAACGTTTCGAATTACCCAAGGTGAGTGACTCGTTATTGTATCCAAAACGAACATTTAATTCCAATTCTAACTTGAAGAATAAAGGGAAAGTGCTCATGTTGGAAAATTTCTCATTGTGAAGTACATTTATTTGAACTACGGGGATAAATGTAGTACATTTATTTGCATACTACGTATTTTCTTTGTATAAAGTAATATTTTAATAGAATTTCACTAAATAACTGTTACAATAAGGGACTGCTGTTCTGATAAGTAAATTGTATTATAACCAACCAATCAGTTTTCTTCTAATGTCTGATCAGTTAAGCCTATTATGACCAACCAATCATCTTTCTTCTAATATCTGATCAGTTAAGCCTATCATCACCAACCAACCAGGTTTATTCTAATTCTATCAACGTCTTTTGCTGGAGAAACGTAATGATAAACAATTCTGATGAAACATTGTAGAATAGACAACAACTGCCTGTTGTGGAGACACAAGTGTAGAGGATGACGTTTCCATTTTACAAAGTTTCATCATGAATACTCTGCCTAAACAATCTGTCAAAGAATGAAAAATTATATTTATGATCACACATTCCTATTAGGCATCTTGTGTTTTGAAACACTAATCTTGATTCGGTTCCTTAGGGTTTTTCCGAGAATAAGAATGTATAAGATATTTCAACCACACTATGTCCATTACAGATTTACTATAACAAACTTTATTGTAACAGATGACTTGAATAAATAGTATACTTACCACACTATGTCCATTACAGATTTACTATAACAAACTTTATTGTAACAGATGACTTGTATAGAGAGTATACTTACCACACTATGTACATTACAGATTTACTATAACAAACTTTATTGTAACAGATGACTTGTATAAATAGTATACTTACCACACTATGTACATTACAGATTTACTATAACAAACTTTATTGTAACAGATGACTTGTATAAATAGTATTCTTACCACACTATGTACATTACAGATTTACTATAACAAACTTTATTGTAACAGATGACTTGAATAAATAGTATACTTACCACACTATGTCCATTACAGATTTACTATAACAAACTTTATTGTAACAGATGACTTGTATAGAGAGTATACTTACCACACTATGTACATTACAGATTTACTATAACAAACTTTATTGTAACAGATGACTTGTATAAATAGTATACTTACCACACTATGTACATTACAGATTTACTATAACAAACTTTATTGTAACAGATGACTTGTATAAATAGTATTCTTACCACACTATGTACATTACAGATTTACTATAACAAACTTTATTGTAACAGATGACTTGTATAAATAGTATACTTACCACACTATGTACATTACAGATTTACTATAACAAACTTTATTGTAACAGACGACTTGTATAAATAGTATACTTACCACACTATGTCCATTACAGATTTACTATAACAAACTTTATTGTAACAGATGACTTGTATAAATAGTATACTTACCACACTATGTCCATTACAGATTTACTATAACAAACTTTATTGTAACAGATGACTTGTATAAATAGTATACTTACCACACTATGTCCATTACAGATTTACTATAACAAACTTTATTGTAACAGATGACTTGTATAAATAGTATACTTACCACACTATGTCCATTACAGATTTACTATAACAAACTTTATTGTAACAGATGACTTGTATAAATAGTATACTTACCACACTATGTCCATTACAGATTTACTACAACAAAATTTATTGTAACAGATGACTTTTATAAATAGTATACTTACCACACTATGTCCATTACAGATTTACTATAACAAACTTTATTGTAACAGATGACTTGTATAAATAGTATACTTACCACACTATGTCCATTACAGATTTACTATAACAAACTTTATTGTAACAGATGACTTGTATAAATAGTATACTTACCACACTATGTCCATTACAGATTTACTATAACAAACTTTATTGTAACAGATGACTTGTATAAAAGTATACTTACCACACTATGTCCATTACAGATTTACTATAACAAACTTTATTGTAACAGATGACTTGTATAAATAGTATACTTACCACACTATGTCCATTACAGATTTACTATAACAAACTTTATTGTAAGAGACGACTTGTATAAATAGTATACTTACCACACTATGTCCATTACAGATTTACTATAACAAACTTTATTGTAACAGATGACTTGTATAAATAGTATACTTACCACACTATGTCCATTACAGATTTACTATAACAAACTTTATTGTAACAGATGACTTGTATAAATAGTATACTTACCACACTATGTCCATTACAGATTTACTATTACAAACTTTATTGTAACAGATGACTTGTATAAATAGTATACTTACCACACTATGTCCATTACAGATTTACTATAACAAACTTTATTGTAACAGATGACTTGTATAAATAGTATACTTACCACACTATGTCCATTACAGATTTACTATTACAAACTTTATTGTAACAGATGACTTGTATAAATAGTATACTTACCACACTATGTCCATTACAGATTTACTATAACAAACTTTATTGTAAGAGACGACTTGTATAAATAGTATACTTACCACACTATGTCCATTACAGATTTACTATAACAAACTTTATTGTAACAGATGACTTGTATAAATAGTATACTTACCACACTATGTCCATTACAGATTTACTATAACAAACTTTATTGTAACAGATGACTTGTATAAATAGTATACTTACCACACTATGTCCATTACAGATTTACTATTACAAACTTTATTGTAACAGATGACTTGTATAAATAGTATACTTACCACACTATGTCCATTACAGATTTACTATAACAAACTTTATTGTAACAGATGACTTGTATAAATAGTATACTTACCACACTATGTCCATTACAGATTTACTATTACAAACTTTATTGTAACAGATGACTTGTATAAATAGTATACTTACCACACTATGTCCATTGCAGATTTACTATAACAAACTTTATTGTAACAGATGACTTGTATAAATAGTATACTTACCACACTATGTCCATTACAGATTTACTATTACAAACTTTATTGTAACAGATGACTTGTATAAATAGTATACTTACCACACTATGTCCATTACAGATTTACTATAACAAACTTTATTGTAACAGATGACTTGTATAAATAGTATACTTACCACACTATGTCCATTACAGATTTACTATAACAAACTTTATTGTAACAGATGACTTGTATAAATAGTATACTTACCACACTATGTCCATTACAGATTTACTATAACAAACTTTATTGTAACAGATGACTTGTATAAATAGTATACTTACCACACTATGTCCATTACAGATTTACTATTACAAACTTTATTGTAACAGATGACTTGTATAAATAGTATACTTACCACACTATGTCCATTACAGATTTACTATAACAAACTTTATTGTAACAGATGACTTGTAAAAATAGTATACTTACCACACTATGTCCATTACAGATTTACTATAACAAACTTTATTGTAACAGATGACTTGTATAAATAGTATACTTACCACACTATGTCCATTACAGATTTACTATTACAAACTTTATTGTAACAGATGACTTGTATAAATAGTATACTTACCACACTATGTCCATTACAGATTTACTATAACAAACTTTATTGTAACAGATGACTTGTATAAATAGTATACTTACCACACTATGTCCATTACAGATTTACTATAACAAACTTTATTGTCACAGATGACTTGTATAAATAGTATACTTACCACGCTATGTCCATTACAGATTTACTATAACAAACTTTATTGTAACAGATGACTTGTATAAATAGTATACTTACCACACTATGTCCATTACAGATTTACTATAACAAACTTTATTGTAACAGATGACTTGTATAAATAGTATACTTACCACACTATGTCCATTACAGATTTACTATAACAAACTTTATTGTAACAGATGACTTGTATAGAGAGTATACTTACCACACTATGTCCGTTACAGATTTACTATAACAAACTTTATTGTAACAGATGACTAGTATAAATAGTATACTGACCACACTATGTCCATTACAGATTTACTATAACAAACTTTATTGTAACAGATTACTTGTATAAATAGTATACTTACCACACTATGTCCATTGCAGATTTACTATAACAAACTTTATTGTAACAGATGACTTGTATAAATAGTATACTTACCACACTATGTCCATTACAGATTTACTATTACAAACTTTATTGTAACAGATGACTTGTATAAATAGTATACTTACCACACTATGTCCATTACAGATTTACTATTACAAACTTTATTGTAACAGATGACTTGTATAAATAGTATACTTACCACACTATGTCCATTACAGATTTACTATAAGAAACTTTATTGTAACAGATGACTTGTATAAATAGTATACTTACCACACTATGTCCATTACAGATTTACTATAACAAACTTTATTGTAACAGATGACTTGTATAGAGAGTATACTTACCACACTATGTCCATTACAGATTTACTATAACAAACTTTATTGTAACAGATGACTTGTATAGAGAGTATACTTACCACACTATGTCCATTACAGATTTACTATTACAAACTTTATTGTAACAGATGACTTGTATAAATAGTATACTTACCACACTATGTCCATTACAGATTTACTATAACAAACTTTATTGTAACAGATGACTTGTATAAATAGTATACTTACCACACTATGTCCATTACAGATTTACTATAACAAACTTTATTGTAACAGATGACTTGTATAGAGAGTATACTTACCACACTATGTCCATTACAGATTTACTATAACAAACTTTATTGTAACAGATGACTTGTATAAATAGTATACTTACCACACTATGTCCATTACAGATTTACTATAACAAACTTTATTGTAACAGATGACTTGTATAGAGAGTATACTTACCACACTATGTCCATTACAGATTTACTATAGCAAACTTTATTGTAACAGATGACTTGTATAAATAGTATACTTACCACACTATGTCCATTACAGATTTACTATAACAAACTTTATTGTAACAGATGACTTGTATAAATAGTATACTTACCACACTATGTCCATTACAGATTTACTATAACAAACTTTATTGTAACAGATGACTTGTATCGAGAGTATACTTACCACACTATGTCCATTACAGATTTACTATAACAAACTTTATTGTAACAGATGACTTGTATAAATAGTATACTTACCACACTATGTCCATTACAGATTTACTATAACAAACTTTATTGTAACAGATGACTTGTATAAATAGTATACTTACCACACTATGTCCATTACAGATTTACTATAACAAACTTTATTGTAACAGATGACTTGTATAAATAGTATACTTACCACACTATGTCCATTACAGATTTACTATAGCAAACTTTATTGTAACAGATGACTTGTATAAATAGTATACTTACCACACTATGTCCATTACAGATTTACTATAACAAACTTTATTGTAACAGATGACTTGTATAAATAGTATACTTACCACACTATGTCCATTACAGATTTACTATAACAAACTTTATTGTAACAGATGACTTGTATCGAGAGTATACGTACCACAAATATGTCTTTTTCTTTTTTTACTCAAGACAGTCTGATGAGCTCTGATATTGGGCGAAACGTTTTGTCGGCGTTGTTTATGGTTGATATATAGTGAAAAAGTTGTGCTGTTAACGTGATTTTATCACAAATTTTAGACCAATTGGTTTCTAAGCTTCGCCAGCTTTCAACGTTTGTAACTGTAACTTTTAAGGTATTATACTGCATACACGATAACTGTTTGGTTGGTTGTTTTAAATTTTGCGCAATACTACACGAGGGCTAGCTGCGTTAGCTATCCCTAATTTTTAAGTGTAAGACTAGAGGGAAGGCAGCTAGTCATCACCACCCACTGCCAACTTTTGTGCTACTCTTTTGCCAACGAATAGTGAGATTGACCGTCACATTATAACACCCCCATGGCTGAAAGGGCGAGCACGTTTGGTGCGAAGAGGATTCAAACCCACGACCCTCGGATTACGAGTCGAGTGCCTTATCCACTTGGCCATGCCGGGCCACATTTACTCTGTTAAGACATCTACGTGTCCCCCTGGTGGCTCAGACTAAGTCTGAGGACGTGAAACGTTACAAACAGGGTTTTGATTTTTGAGGTGTGCACAGCATAGATGATTCATTGAGTGGAGCTTGTGCTTAATAATAAACAAATAAACAACATAGATAACCGCATTTGTAAAACCAAGGGGAACGAGTTTATAAAACTCGCATGTAGACCAGTTTGACCATGAAGAAGGTAACGTAAGCATATGTAGAGTGTTTTGTGATGACGTCATGACCACTCTATATGGTTCTTATGGCGTGTAAAGGCAGTGTTTGGTTTAGAGTTTCAGAACATTGTTCCTATTGTTCTTGTGAATGAAGTAACCTGAACAACTGATTAACTTTTGAGACAGATTCACATACATCAAACCTTAGAAATTTCACGTCTTAATGCCATCATCGGCTCCAGTTCTCTATTTCAAATTAACCGCTTCTTAGCCGTGTTGGTTACATTGTGGTTCACTTTCACTGAGCGAAGAATTGAGAAGGTTAAGAAGACAGAATGCCACTAAAATCACTAAGATCTAACATTCGAACTAGTGATAAAAAAAATTGCCCGAGGCTCACTGACAACCCAATGATAGGATGTTGTCCGCGACGTTGTTTGTCGTGTTCGTCTATAAAAGTATTATAATATTACAAAGTATTTACCATTATTATTTTATAACGTTTTAGTCGCCAGTTTCTCACAGCCACCGTACGACATAATCTGTACAATTATTGTACGTTATTAGACCTCGAAACTGTCTTGTAATTTAACTCAATTTTAAATCTTTAGTTGCTAGTATGTGTGTAACTAGCTAAGACGAACCTCGAAACTTCTCATAACTTTTCCATTTGACGTGTACGTCTGTCCCATTTTTGTGTTCCCTGTATTTTCTGTCAGAACTTACTAATTCTCAAGATACTCACAGATGTAAAAATGTTGTTTATTTAAGAATTGTTATAATTCATTACACTTCACTAAATGAAAGTAATTATTAAGCCTTTTAATGACTTCCATAGACAGCAGCTACTTGAAGTGTTTTCCTTTGAGGACGTCACAGTCTTTTTGCTGATATCTTCTCTCGTGGCCTTGCTTTAAGGGCAATTGCATCTTTCTTAATCCTAAAATATTCTATCGTCAGATGGCGTTGCTTTGACCTATGTATGGGTTGATTTACATCAAGTTTCATTGTTTGTATTGATATTAGCCTAAATATACTTACGTTTTCACAAGTTTTATCTTCGCTTGTTTTTAATGCTGTGTTTCAATACACATAGGAAAGTTGTATTGAAAACCAAGATCTAAATACAATAAGTTACAAACTGTAATATGTTTCAATACACATTGGAAAGTTGTATTGAAAACCAAGATCTAAATACAATAAGTTTCAAACTGTAATATGTTTCAATATACATAGGAAAGTTGTATTGAAATCCAAGATCTAAATACAATAAGTTTCAAACTGTAATATGTTTCAATACACATAGGAAAGTTGTATTGAAAACCAAGATCTAAATACAATAAGTTTCAAACTGTAATATGTTTCAATATACATAGGAAAGTTGTATTGAAATCCAAGATCTAAATACAATAAGTTTCAAACTGTAATATGTTTCAATACACATAGGAAAGTTGTATTGAAATCCAAGATCTAAATACAATAAGTTTCAAACTGTAATATGTTTCAATACACATAGGAAAGTTGTATTGAAAACCAAGATCTAAATACAATAAGTTTCAAACTGTAATATGTTTCAAAACACATTGGAAAGTTGTATTGAAAACCAAGTTCTAAATACAATAAGTTTCAAACTGTAATATGTTTCAATACACATAGGAAAGTTGTATTGAAAACCAAGATCTAAATACAATAAGTTTCAAACTGTAATATGTTTCAATACACATAGGAAAGTTATATTGAAATCCAAGTTCTAAATACAATAAGTTTCAAACTGTAATATGTTTCAATACACATAGGAAAGTTGTATTGAAAACCATGATCTAAATACAATAAGTTTCAAACTGTAATATGTTTCAATATACATAGGAAAGTTGTATTGAAAACCAAGATCTAAATACAATAAGTTTCAAACTGTAATATGTTTCAATACACATAGGAAAGTTGTATTGAAAACCAAGATCTAAATACAATAAGTTTCAAACTGTAATATGTTTCAATACACATAGGAAAGTTGTATTGAAAACCAAGATCTAAATACAATAAGTTTCAAACTGTAATATGTTTCAATACACATAGGAAAGTTGTATTGAAAACCAAGTTCTAAATACAATAAGTTTCAAACTGTAATATGTTTCAATACACATTGGAAAGTTGTATTGAAATTCAAGATCTAAATACAATAAGTTTCAAACTGTAATATGTTTCAATACACATAGGAAAGTTGTATTGAAAACCAAGTTCTAAATACAATAAGTTTCAAACTGTAATAAGTTTCAATACACATTGGAAAGTTGTATTGAAATTCAAGATCTAAATACAATAAGTTTCAAACTGTAATATGTTTCAATACACATAGGAAAGTTGTATTGGAAACCAAGATCTAAATACAATAAGTTTCAAACTGTAATATGTTTCAATACACATTGGAAAGTTGTATTGAAAACCAAGTTCTAAATACAATAAGTTTCAAACTGTAATATTTATTGATTGTCTATTATAATTATTGGCTGGTAATTTCTGTTTCACCCTGTATTTAAGCTTTTTAAAGAACAACACAATTCTGTAAGAAAGCTGACTACAAGGGGTAATGATACTATTGTTAACACTAGAATTACGATTCTCAAATTATTTCCAGTTATTAATAATACTTATAGGAGTAGATACTACGTTTAAAACTGTGCAACTTCAGTGAAACTAGATGACAATACTGTTTTGGTTTTATAATGTAATAAGGAAAAACAATGAATTCAAACGTTTTACTATATTTACAGACATTACCAGAACTTGTGACTTAGTAATTACATATATATTGTTGTAAAAGTAAACACTGTACCGTATTGCAACGTCCTAATGACCTATGAGAAGATATTTAAAATAACATTTCGATTAACGATTCGAACCTTCCATACATCGGCAGTGCTGCCTGCCTACTTGTTTACCCATTGTTCAGTTTAGTATATAATCATTAGCTCTGTAGTTTGATATATTAAATACCCACTGTATGGTTTAGAAACTAATCCATACATATGTTATTCATTACTGATTGTACACTAAACATGCTATTACCAAACGTATTGTTTATAACGTTATTGTCAGTTCCCCGCTGGTACAGCGGTAAGTCTACGGATTTACAATGCTAAAATCAGGGGTTCGATTTCCCTCGTTGGATTCAGTTGAAAGCCCGACGTGGCTTTGTTCTAAGAAAACACGCATACGTTATTATTAATGGTAAATCTTAAGACAAAACGTACATAATAATATGTATTACTCACCGTACAGTTTAATAGTGCCATCTGCAAATCCGAGAGAATTCTTAGCTGAACAACGGTAAGTTCCAAGGTCATCAGGTTGAAGGTTTCGAATTTGTAGCTTCATGTGAGTCTTATAAGGTCCGCTAGGTGTCTCGCTGGTATTGTATTTTGTGTTGGAGATGACGATGTAGACGTCTTTTTCCCTGATCCAATACGCTACAGACTTAGGATGTGATTCTAAGTTACAGTCAAGGGTGACGTCAGATCCGATCGCAGCGCCGACTACTTGGTTTGGAACCGCGATTGTTGGCTGGACTGGAATATAAACAGTCAAAATTACGTCATGCAAAATGATATATTTTTATTTTATGAGATTAATTACGGCTGTCGTTAAATGGATTAATATTTTTGTAGAACATTTTAAAATTCTCTGTCTTACGAAGGAAGTTGTTGAATACAGTATTAATTTATCTTCCACCACATCACTACCTTAAATTCAAAGTGGTTTCCCCCCAGTTGAACAAACGCACGGGTAATGAAATATCTTTTCTTCCCAAGTCTTCACTTCATACATCTGACCTTTTTATATAGAAAATAGTTGTTCTAAAAGACAAAAAAAAAAAAAAACTTTGTCTGTTGTTGCTGCTGAAGGCACAAGAAATTACTCCGAGAGAAAAAAAAGTTCTACCTTCTAAATGTAAAAAACGTGTCTTTATATGATAAGTGGAAGGAAGAAGACAGCTTAGGCTTAATGTCGTTAATGAATAAAGTTTTTATTCGCAATTACGAGTACAGAAAAATACACTTCACAGCCTCGTTCTTTGTAGCACCTCCATATACAGTAAGCTTTGATGTCAACTGCAGTTTCACTTTAATTCGCTTGTTTATAGCCGTTATAAAATTAAAATGTTACCATTTTAGTTTACCCTTGTAAAATATTTAAAATTGTCATCAGCTGTTCGAACGTTCTAGTAGTCTTAGAACGACAAGGACGTCTAAATGTTAGAACTTATTTATTACAGTTCGAATAGTAGGGAAAGTAGTTTCAAAGGAGCAAACATGCACGACCTTAAACCGCCACAAGACATGGGCAGAGACGGTTAATTTCACCGTTTCCTCGGGGAATCACCACAACATACGTGCTCTCCTGCACAACACAGTAAACAACACCGTTGAGATTAAAACTAGGTCCTCAAAACTATTAGATTTCGTCACGTTTGGTTAAACATAAAGCTACAAAATGGGCTGTTCGTACTCTGCCCACCAGGGGTATTGGGACTCGAATTGTTTTCATTTTACGATATATATATATATATTCCTTCGCCTCTGATGTACACTCCGAGACATTTCGCACACCGGGCGAGAAGTGAACTAAGAAAATAGTTCCTCAGCACTTTATGGACAGGCAGACACCTTTTAACAATGCTACCACATTCTTTGAAGCATGTTTGTTTGTTTATTTTAAACTTCGCGCAAAGCTACAAGAGGGCTATCTGCGCTAGCCGTCCCTAATTTAGCAGTGTAAGACTAGAGGGAAAGCAACTAGTCATCACCACCCACCGCCAACTCTTGGGCTACTCTTTTACCAACGAATAGTGGGATTGACCGTCACATTATAACGCCCCACGGCTGAAAGGGCGAACATGTTTGGTGCGACAGGGATTCGAACCCGCGACCCTCGGATCACGAGTCGAACACGCTTGGCCGTGCCGGGCCCTCTTTGAAGCAAGGTGTAGTCTAGTGTCGTCAAGGGATGGCAGTATTATCTTATCCAAGACTTTATAATAAAGCTTCAAAGTTAAGATAATAACTACATGAAAAGTGTCATATAAAGTAGTTGATAAAAGTTTTTGTTCACAAGAAACTGAAATTGTTTATGAATTAAATGAGTAAAACTTTAGAATGTTTCGTTTGTTACTAAACATGCTGCTCTAGACTTTATATTGTAGTGGTTCGTAATCTACATCAGGAACACTTCGTATTTTACACTAATAGCATTTCACAGTACACACTAGTAGCGGTTCATACTCTAAACCATTAGCCCTTCATAATCTACACTGGTCAATCTAAAAGAATGAGTAACAAGGTGTACATTTTGGAGATACAGGTAAAAGTTTTATCTGTTTTTATACTTATTGAAAGCTGATAGATAATAAGAAAATCATTTTTCGCTGAGAAAGTTAGGGTTACAACTTCGTGTAAGTCAATAAGCAGAGGTTCGTTCTAGCTCAAAACGGCTGAAAATGTTTGAAGAAAATGCCTGCTATTTGTAGCATCAAAGTAAGATGAGAAGATGAGATTTAGGTAATAAAAAATATTCTCATAATCACCAGCCAAGCGATGGTTATTGAACCCAACTTTCTAGTTAATAAAGTAAACTTTAGTTCACTTATTGCCGGAACTATACGCCTTTTGTGCCAAAGAAGCCTCATATATTAAGGGCTACGTTCAAGCAAGTTGTGTCATTGGTTATTACTGAAATGAATTTTTCCGAGGTAACTCTTTCCATGCTTGCTGTGTTTGTTTGTAGCAAGTTGATGAATGAGGCACTACAGTGTTAAGCATGTCGGTTACACACGAGATTCTGTTTGATGTTACATTTTCAAAGCGAGCCGTACTGAGTGACTAGGTATTATCATTTGAAAACCTCGTGCGTGAAAACACACTTATAATTTAAACACAGTTATAATTGAATCATACAACACAAGCCTAACGTTACGTACAGTATAGCATAACGAAGTTATTGATCTATTTAAGGGTTCTTCATGAAACCATGGACGTCGAACTTTTGTGAAGTGAATTACCGGTGATAATAGTGAATTACATGTCGTTGGGGGGGGGGGTGTAGGTGGGATGACATGCAACAAAGTACGTTGTGTCTCAGCTAAACGAACTACAAACGGAGTAAAATTGCTATGACTTAAAGTAAACAGGACAAGTATGGCGTAATAACTATGTTGCACATTAAAATCTGAAGTGATTACGAAAGGCAAATAACAAGGAATTGAGTGCAACATCTGTTGTTTTCCTGATTATGTCTGAACTGGATCTTCACGAGGAGATAAGTAGATAGTTTTTTAATCAACAGATCAGATATTGTCTGCCACAAAACTGAACATAATCAGGCTCAAACGTTAACAGTATTGATGACATTAGTAAACACGGATCACGTGACTTTTTAAAAGGAGAACGGGATGATCATGTGATTATTTATACATTTAGGTTATTACTAAGACAATTAGCTTACTGACGCATGCTCATTATTATAATTATCACTGACGGTTACCATAACTACCTAAAGTCTGCTCCAATTACAATCCGCATATTAACATGAGGTTATTAATATAATTACTTTGAGAATACTCCTAATAAAGGATCTTTATCAACATTAGGTGATTATTATAAGTAACAGCAAGCCGGCTCTAGAACAATCCATTTACTAACAAGTGTTGATTATCGTAAGTACCTACAGACCTGTCCCAGAACAATCCGTTAAGTAACAGGTGTTGATTATTGTAAATATCTAAAGACCTGTCCCAGAAGAATCCGTTAAGTAACAGGTGTTGATTATTGTAGATATCTAAAGACCTGTCCCAGAACAATCCGTTAAGTAACAGGTGCTGATTATTGTAAATATCTAAAGACCGGTCCCAGAACAATCCGTTAAGTAACAGGTGCTGATTATTGTAAATATCTAAAGACCGGTCCCAGAACAATCCGTTAAGTAACAGATGCTGATTATTGTAAATATCTAAAGACCTGTCCCAGAACAATCCGTTAAGTAACAGGTGTTGATTATTGTAAATATCTAAAGACCGGTCCCAGAACAATCCGTTAAGTAACAGGTGCTGATTATTGTAAATATCTAAAGACCTGTCCCAGAACAATCCGTTAAGTAACAGGTGTTGATTATTGTAAATATCTAAAGACCGGTCCCAGAACAATCCGTTAAGTAACAGGTGCTAATTATTGTAAATATCTAAAGACCTGTCCCAGAACAACCCGTTAAGTAACAGGTGTTGATTATTGTAAATATCTAAAGACCTGTACCAGAACAATCCCTTAAGTAACAGGTGTTGATTATTGCAAATATCTAAAGACCTGTCCCAGAACAATCCGTTAAGTAACAGGTGTTGATTATTGTAAATATCTAAAGACCTGTCCCAGAACAATCCGTTAAGTAACAGGTGTTGATTATTGGAAATACTTACATGCTACCCCCAGAACTATTCTTTTGCTTACAGACGGCTGAACTCCGTTTGATGCAATGCACAAGTATGCTCCGATGTGATGCCTGTTAACTTTTAAAATACTCAGGTTCGATCCCACCACCGATGGTACTGAAAGAGACCAAACACAGTTCAGATGTAGTTTTGTCATTTATGGCGTTTAAATAAGGAGAAATGCCATATTTATAAAACAAAACTGGGGTTAATTGTATTTAAGTTGAAGCTGAAAAGAAAACTGAAACAGTATAAAAGAAATACTTGAATCTGTTTTGATATTTATAAGGAAAAAATTACTAGATAGCAATTTACCTTTTTTGCTTCCAATAGATATTGGAAGACTGTCTTCTCTTCTCCATGTAATAGTTGGTTCCGGCGAGCCTGTGGCAACACATTTCAACGTTACCTCTTCGTTTTCTTTGACCTCTAGGTCAGTGCTGGTATTTCCTTCATCTATCCTAGGTGGAACTGAACGTTAAAAAATAACAAATTTAACGAGTATCCTCTGCTTTTGACGTAATTTTTTTTTTGACATCTCAAATGGTATTCCTACAAAAACACATTAGCACATCTGAAATGACATTGGTTGTAAAAACGTAACTCTATACATTGCTGTTGTTTGTTTAGTTTTAAGTTAGAGTGAAAAAATGGTGTTTCTGATTTATCTTAAATCGAGTGTAACCGTTTTAATGTAACGTGTAGGTTACTTTAAAACGTTTTAAGCTATCAATCCACTAATAGCTGTGATATAAAGTTAATATAAATGTCTAATATAAAGCGCATAGTTAAACATACAACTCGCTCTCTATGCGTATACATGTAGTACAATAACTTATGTGGCAGGACAGGGCAGAGTTATTAGATAACAGGGAAGTAGATGGGTGAGTTCAAGGTTCGAGATATGATGGTGTTTAACACGCTCCGCGTTATAGAAGTCATAGTTAATTCAAAATTTTGAATCCTGGAGGCCGTTTAGAGGTTATTTAACCCACGTGCTTATCAGCTTGATAATTCATATTCTGGAGAAACTAAATATGTTAAACAATGTCGTAGTTAATACATGAGCACGTTAGGAGTTGTAGGAGTTATAGCATTAATGTGTCAGTGACGAATGTTTTATTAGTAACCAACTTTTGTGTTTCGTGGTTTTTAAAATGACAACCATTTCTCTAATTTGTGTTTTTGTTCTTGAAGAGGTTTCTTTAAAATACTTGGTTTTTATTGACCATATTACGTGTGTTTATATCAAAGCCACATCGGGCTATCTGCTGAGCCCACCGAGGGGAATCGAACCCCTGATTTTGTCGTTGTAAATCCGTAGACTTACTGCTGTGTTACAGGAGTGTAACAATATTACGTTCTGAATGTTTAATAAATGAATATATATACTTTTATTACTCCTCGTTTTGTAACAAGTTCCACTGAAAATCAACTCTGAGCATGGAGATACATTCTATCTCTTTACACCTGGCGCTAGGTGCGCTGCCCGCAAAAATATGTTACGAAAATACAACAGGACATTACCTCGTGGGTCGTACAACTAAGAGGATAACTTAACACATAATTTGTTATACTGCTGTATTTGTTCGATTACACAAGTTTAGTAAAATAAAAATTGATCAAATTTAAGCTTATCTAGAATGTTCATTTAATAAAACATGTTTCCTTTAACTTGCAGAAGTTTTTCTGGCAGTTGTACTTCTGATGCGCCATTATGTTTCAAGTTTATCTGCAGCATACCGAACATTTTAAGACAATTTGGATTTGTTTGTTTGTTTTGAATATTCACACAAACCTACACAAGAGCTATCTGCGCTAGCCGTCCCTGATTTAGCAGTGTGAGGCTAGAGAGAAGGTAGCTAGTCATCACTACCCACCGCCAACTCTTGGGCTACTCTTTTACCAATGAATAGTAGGGCTGACTGTCACTTTATAACGCCCCCACGGCTGAAAGAGCAAGCATGTTTGGTGTGAGCGGGATTCAAACCTGCGACCCTCAGATTACGAGTCAAGGGCCTTGACCACCTGGCCATGCAGGGCCTAGACAACTTGGAAGTGGAAGTTGATCTGTTACTTTTGGAGTTGTAGATGAAACTGTTAACTGACGTTTTTTGATAAAAAGGGTGTTAGTAAAGAAAGTATACTGTATCACAACTCTTATTGGCTCAACAGAAGACTTATAACGCAAAAAATCTGGTTTCGATACCCGTAGTGAGCACGTGACGAGTAACTCATTGTGCAGTTTTGCGATTAACAACAAACAGCATCTCTGTGTAAATATATTTCAAGAAAACCACAAATACTGTAGCACAAGGATAAATGATTTAATTGGACATCTACCAATAAACTTCAATGTTAGTGGTCCTCTTCTACCTTCTAAGCTTCTGTTGTACAGTACAGAAGATTCTGTAGATGTCGAATAGCTATGTGCGACTGTGTATGAGCCCTTGCATTACGTTCTCTCGAATGCAATGACATGCACGTGGAATTAAAAGACAGTCTTAGCGTGACAACTTAATGCCAGTGTAATGACATTCTGCAAACCCGATCTCTCTACACCTATTGATCTCAGGAGAGGAAATTTATATCGAAGATATGATTAAACTCCTTTTCCTAACAAAGGAGATGCAGGGACTAGTGACTGTGTCAACTAGACGAAGAACGAAGAGTTGTGGAGCGAGAAATAAGATCACATACTGTTACGCTTTAATTATAGCATCGGATTTCGGTGACTTTTTCGTTGCTTCTTAGCACAGTTGATGGGTTGGTAAGGAAAACATTAGATAATACAGATTACGTTTGTAGAATATGTGCATAACATACAGCCACAAAGAAGTAAGTCTTTCGTGTTAACTTGTATACACAGTAGTATATAAATTATAACTAATCCATGTACTTCCAATTAACACGTTTGAATAAATTGATATTTCAATAAGTAACTTGTTGCTTGCCAGAGGGCGGTGTTATCGTTGGTTTGTTTTTGAATTTCGCGTAAAGCTAGCTATCCACTGTAGCCGTCCCTAATTTAGCAGTGTGAGACTAGAGGGAAGGCAGCTAGTCATCACCACTCACCGCCAACTCTTGGGCTACTCTTTTATCAACGGAAAGTGGGATTGCTCTTCACATTATAACGCCTCCACGGCTGAAAGGGCGAGCATGTTTGTTGCGACGGGGATTCGAATCGCCACCTTCGGATTACGAGTCGAACGTCTTAAGCCATCTGGCCATGCCAAGCCCAGGGCGGTGTTATCGTTGGTTTGTTTTGTTGAGTTTCGCGCAAAGCTGTTCGAGGTGACATCGGCACTGGCCGTTGGTAATTTTGGAATGGTGTACTGGAGAAAGGACACCTCAGGGAAGTGAGTACTATACAAGAGTAACAATAGTTATCGTGTGTGTGTTTCAGGGGGTTCAATATTTACCTTCCAAATTAAGGAGGTCTAGTGAAAATAGCAATCTAATAGATGTGCGCGAAATCTAAAAGAAAGAAAACCTGAAAGAAACAATACCCAACCTTACGAAAATAAGAAAGAAAACCTGAAGGAAACAATATCCAACCTTACGAAAATAAGAAAGAAAACATGAAGGAAACAATATCCAACCTTACGAAAATAAGATATAAAAACTGAAGGAAAAAATATCCAACCTTACGAAAATAAGAAAGAAAACCTGAAGGAAACAATATCCAACCTTACGAAAATAAGAAAGAAAAACTGAAGGAAACAATACCCAACCTTACGAAAATAAGAAAGAAAAACTGAAGGAAACAATATCCAACCTTACGAAAATAAGAAAGAAAACCTGAAGGAAACAATACCCAACCTTACGAAAAAAAGAAAGAAAAACTGAAGGAAACAGTATCCAACCTTACGAAAATAAGAAAGAAAAACTGAAGGAAACAATACCCAACCTTACGAAAATAAGAAAGAAAAACTGAAGGAAACAATATCCAACCTTACGAAAATAAGAAAGAAAACCTGAAGGAAACAATACCCAACCTTACGAAAAAAAGAAAGAAAAACTGAAGGAAACAGTATCCAACCTTACGAAAATAAGAAAGAAAAACTGAAGGAAACAGTATCCAACCTTACGAAAATAAGAAAGAAAAACTGAAAGAAACAGTATCCAACCTTACGAAAATAAGATATAAAAACTGAAGGAAACAATACCCAACCTTACGAAAATAAGAAAGAAAAACTGAAGGAAACAATATCCAACCTTACGAAAATAAGAAAGAAAACCTGAAGGAAACAATACCCAACCTTACGAAAATAAGAAAGAAAAACTGAAGGAAACAATATCCAACCTTACGAAAATAAGAAAGAAAAACTGAAAAAAACAGTATCCAACCTTACGAAAATAAGATATAAAAACTGAAGGAAACAATACCCAACCTTACGAAAATAAGAAAGAAAAAGTGAAGGAAACAATATCCAACCTTACGAAAATAAGAAAGAAAACCTGAAGGAAACAATACCCAACTTTACGAAAATAAGAAAGAAAAACTGAAGGAAACAGTATCCAACCTTACGAAAATAAGAAAGAAAAACTGAAGGAAACAATATCCAACCTTACGAAAATAAGAAAGAAAACCTGAAAGAAACAATATCCAACCTTACGAAAATAAGAAAGAAAACCTGAAGGAAACAATATCCAACCTTACGAAAATAAGAAAGAAAAACTGAAGGAAACAATACCCAACCTTACGAAAATAAGAAAGAAAAACTGAAGGAAACAATATCCAACTTTACGAAAATAAGAAAGAAAAACTGAAGGAAACAATATCCAACCTTACGAAAATAAGAAAGAAAACCTGAAAGAAACAATACCCAACCTTACGAAAATAAGAAAGAAAACCTGAAGGAAACAATATCCAACCTTACGAAAATAAGAAAGAAAACCTGAAGGAAACAATATCCAACCTTACGAAAATAAGATATAAAAACTGAAGGAAAAAATATCCAACCTTACGAAAATAAGAAAGAAAACCTGAAGGAAACAATATCCAACCTTACGAAAATAAGAAAGAAAAACTGAAGGAAACAATACCCAACCTTACGAAAATAAGAAAGAAAAACTGAAGGAAACAATATCCAACCTTACGAAAATAAGAAAGAAAACCTGAAGGAAACAATACCCAACCTTACGAAAATAAGAAAGAAAAACTGAAGGAAACAATATCCAACCTTACGAAAATAAGAAAGAAAAACTGAAAGAAACAGTATCCAACCTTACGAAAATAAGATATAAAAACTGAAGGAAACAATACCCAACCTTACGAAAATAAGAAAGAAAAAGTGAAGGAAACAATATCCAACCTTACGAAAATAAGAAAGAAAACCTGAAGGAAACAATACCCAACCTTACGAAAATAAGAAAAAAAACCGAAGGAAACAATATCCAACCTTACGAAAACAAGAAAGAAAAACTGAAGGAAACAATATCCAACCTTACGAAAATAAGAAAGAAAACTGAAGGAAACAATATCCAACCTTTCGAAAATAAGATATAAAAACTGAAGGAAACAATACCCAACCTTACGAAAATAAGAAAGAAAAACTGAAGGAAACAATACCCAACCTTACGAAAATAAGAAAAAAAACCTGAAGGAAACAATATCCAACCTTACGAAAACAAGAAAGAAAAACTGAAGGAAACAATATCCAACCTTACGAAAATAAGAAAAAAAACCTGAAGGAAACAATATCCAACCTTACGAAAATAAGAAAAAAAACCGAAGGAAACAATATCCAACCTTACGAAAACAAGAAAGAAAAACTGAAGGAAACAATATCCAACCTTACGAAAATAAGAAAGAAAAACTGAAGGAAACAATATCCAACCTTTCGAAAATAAGATATAAAAACTGAAGGAAACAATATCCAACCTTACGAAAACAAGAAAGAAAAACTGAAGGAAACAATACCCAACCTTACGAAAACAAGAAAGAAAAACTGAAGGAAACAATATCCAACCTTACGAAAATAAGAAAGAAAAACTGAAGGAAAAAATATCCAACCTTACGAAAATAAGAAAGAAAACCTGAAGGAAACAATATCCAACCTTACGAAAATAAGAAAGAAAACCTGAAGGAAACAATATCCAACCTTACGAAAATAAGAAAGAAAAACTGAAGGAAACAATACCCAACCTTACGAAAATAAGAAAGAAAAACTGAAGGAAACAATATCCAACTTTACGAAAATAAGAAAGAAAAACTGAAGGAAACAATATCCAACCTTACGAAAACAAGAAAGAAAAACTGAAGGAAACAATATCCAACCTTACGAAAACAAGAAAGAAAAACTGAAGGAAACAATACCCAACCTTACGAAAATAAGAAAAAAAACCTGAAGGAAACAATATCCAACCTTACGAAAACAAGAAAGAAAAACTGAAGGAAACAATATCCAACCTTACGAAAACAAGAAAGAAAAACTGAAGGAAACAATATCCAACCTTACGAAAATAAGAAAGAAAAACTGAAGGAAAAAATATCCAACCTTACGAAAATAAGAAAGAAAACCTGAAGGAAACAATATCCAACCTTACGAAAATAAGAAAGAAAAACTGAAGGAAACAATACCCAACCTTACGAAAATAAGATATAAAAACTGAAGGAAACAATACCCAACCTTACGAAAATAAGAAAGAAAACTGAAGGAAACAATATCCAACCTTACGAAAATAAGAAAGAAAACCTGAAAGAAACAATATCCAACCTTACGAAAATAAGAAAGAAAACCTGAAGGAAACAATATCCAACCTTACGAAAATAAGAAAGAAAAACTGAAGGAAACAATACCCAACCTTACGAAAATAAGAAAGAAAAACTGAAGGAAACAATACCCAACCTTACGAAAATAAGAAAGAAAAACTGAAGGAAACAATATCCAACTTTACGAAAATAAGAAAGAAAAACTGAAGGAAACAATATCCAACCTTACGAAAACAAGAAAGAAAAACTGAAGGAAACAATATCCAACCTTACGAAAACAAGAAAGAAAAACTGAAGGAAACAATACCCAACCTTACGAAAATAAGAAAAAAAACCTGAAGGAAACAATATCCAACCTTACGAAAATAAGAAAAAAAACCTGAAGGAAACAATATCCAACCTTACGAAAATAAGAAAAAAAACCGAAGGAAACAATATCCAACCTTACGAAAACAAGAAAGAAAAACTGAAGGAAACAATATCCAACCTTACGAAAATAAGAAAGAAAAACTGAAGGAAACAATATCCAACCTTTCGAAAATAAGATATAAAAACTGAAGGAAACAATATCCAACCTTACGAAAACAAGAAAGAAAAACTGAAGGAAACAATACCCAACCTTACGAAAACAAGAAAGAAAAACTGAAGGAAACAATATCCAACCTTACGAAAATAAGAAAGAAAAACTGAAGGAAAAAATATCCAACCTTACGAAAATAAGAAAGAAAACCTGAAGGAAACAATATCCAACCTTACGAAAATAAGAAAGAAAAACTGAAGGAAACAATACCCAACCTTACGAAAATAAGATATAAAAACTGAAGGAAACAATATCCACCTTACGAAAACAAGAAAGAAAAACTGAAGGAAACAATACCCAACCTTACGAAAACAAGAAAGAAAAACTGAAGGAAACAATATCCAACCTTACGAAAATAAGAAAGAAAAACTGAAGGAAAAAATATCCAACCTTACGAAAATAAGAAAGAAAACCTGAAGGAAACAATATCCAACCTTACGAAAATAAGAACGAAAAACTGAAGGAAACAATACCCAACCTTACGAAAATAAGAAAGAAAAACTGAAGGAAACAATATCCAACCTTACGAAACCTCGAAACGATATAAAAGTAGGAATATAAATCGTTAAAATTATTCTGATTTAAAAGTTATTACTGAGTTCTTGATAATAACAAATCTGTGGTTTAAAACATTTAATACATATATCTTTGTTCTGGAATTTCGCGCAAAGCTACACGAGGGCTATGTGCGCTAGCCGTCCCTCATTTATCAGTGTAAAACAAGAGGGAAGGCAACTAGTTATCACCACCCACCGACTACTCTTGGGCTTCTCTTTTATCAACGAATAGTGGGATTGAACGTCACGTTATAACGCCCCCACGGCTGAAAGTGCGAGCATGTTTGTTGCGACCGGGATTCGACCCTCAGATTTCGAGTCGAACGCCTTAACTCTCCTGGCCATACCAGGCCGTAAAGTTAAAGAAATAAGCTAAACTGTTAGCGTCAAAGTGAAAGAATGCTGTGTGATTATTCATTAGTTTCATCGTCTCTGTTAATAAAATCTCTTCTTGACTGTAACAATAAAAATCGCAGTGAGACTTCTCTACATTGTAGCTCGATTAAAAGTCACGAGATTCTAACTCGTGAGTTACACGAGTTCTTGATGACGAGAAATCCACGTGAAATAAAAATGTATCTCAGAACGGCTTGTGTACATCAGCCGTTTCTAGATACAGAGTCGTGACGTTACGTCTGTACTACGCCTGAATGAACAATCAACGTCTGTGTATTCCATTTCTTTTCTAGGTATTCCGACAGCAGGAAAATCGCATTGAAACTGGAACTTTCCGTTTTTTGGTTCTTTTTCCAAATTATCCAGAAACTGATCATTTTCAAACACATGAAGCGAGTTGCTTCATGTAGATTTTATTTTATGAGAGAAATAGAGCATTTATCTACCAACAAAAAGTCTGATCGATTTTCTGGCAGGGTTTTCTACGTTTAAAAGCTGGTAGTCACTAATTAGATTTATGGATGTTCTGGGGTGTAGAAAGACCAATACGTTTCAATTTACATTGGCTGTTTTTGTCCATCGTGAATCATGCAACTATAACCGAATTGCCTTGATTGAGTTACCACAGTTTTGTCCAGAGACTGCTACTTTACCTTCTTTCAGGTTAAGTGGAGTACAAAGAAAACTCTTCATAGAGTTGATGAGCTAAATATACTTCTGAACAACCAAACAAATCTGTAGGTAATGCTAAAATTAAATAGTATATTATTTTAGTTATATTAAGTTTAGACATTACAGTGAAACATACAGTATTAACATAAGTAATTAAACTATTTCTACACAGTTTACAACGGTAACAAGCACTTTGTAAAGATTTCCTTTTCATGTATTAAATAGGCCCGGCATGGCCAGGTAAATTAAGGCGTTCGACTCGTAATCCGAGGGTCGCGCATTCGATTTCTCCCTCACACCAAACATGCTCGCCCTTTCAGCCGTGGAGGCGTTATAATGTGACGGTCAATCCTACTATTCGTTGGTAAAAGAGTAGCCCTAGATTTGGCGGTGGGTGGTGAGGACTAGCTGCCTTTCCTCTAGTCTTATACTGCAAAATTAGGGACGGTTAGCGCAGATAGTCCTCGTGTAGCTTTGCGCGAAAGTAAAAAAAAAAAAAACAACAACAAAGAAAATTCTATATCTTTTTCCCAGCTGTCAAAGGTACATTAAAACAAGTTTATATGAATATAACTCGAGAAGTAACTCGGAGGAGACTCGTATGTTCTGATGAATTCTGTCGTTCAGATGTGGAAAACAGTGCGGATGTATATTTTGAAACTGGATTATCGGCGGTGGAAATGAAACCATTCTGAAAACTCAGTTATAGATTTTTCGAGATGAGACCAATATTTATACCAGTCCTAAGTGACTAAGTCATGATACGTGCAGTATGTGAATAAAATAAAATATAAACTCAGTGTTAAACGTGTTGGAACACCATAACTGAGCAGAGAAACGTGTTTGGTAAATAGCTCAGTATACGTGCGTGTCTGTTATTAAAAGTAATATTCTGTATGACCTTTAGCTGTCAAGATACGACAGTAACAGTTTGTTTTGAATTTCACGCAAAGCTACTCGAGGGCTATCTGCGCTGATAGTAATAGAAGCTAATGAATAGTGTTTATATATTCCATAAAGAACGTGTGTTCCATTCTCTCTATTACTTTTAATATTTTAATATTAAATATTTAAATGTTTAATTTTGCATATTATTCTGGATTTATTTTATTATCGTACAAATTATTTTATATTTTAGCTTATTATATAGTTTTAAAACTAATTTATATCTTCGAAAGTGGTCAAACTTCGTGAGACATCAGTGGGTTTACCACCGAAAATGTTACTATCAATGAGGGTATCCAACTGATAAAAACGTTTAAATCTAATCTTTATAAAAACGTATGAACAACGTATGTACTTACTGAAGCTAACTACCGAGTTAACACATTTTACTATGTAAGAAGTGACCTTACTCTAACTGGAAGTTAATATCTATGTAAGAAGTGACCTTACTCTAACTGGAAGTTAATATCTATGTAAGAAGTGACCTTACTCTAACTGGAAGTTAATATCTATGTAAGAAGTGACCTCACTCTAACTGGAAGTTAATATCTTTGTAAGAAGTGACCTTACTCTAACTGGAAGTTAATATCTATGTAAGAAGTGACTTTACTCTAACTGGAAGTTAATATCTATGTAAGAAGTGACCTTACTCTAACTGGAAGTTAATATCTATGTAAGAAGTGACCTTATTCTAACTGGGAGTTAATATCTATGTAAGAAGTGGCCTTATTCTAACTGGGAGTTAATATCTATGTAAGAAGTGACTTTACTCTAACTTGAAGTTAATATCTATGTAAGTAGTGACTTTACTCTAACTGGAAGTTAATATCTATGTAAGAAGTGACTTTACTCTAACTGGGAGTTAATCTCTATGTAAGAAGTGACTTTACTCTAACTTGAAGTTAATATCTATGTAAGAAGTGACTTTACTCTAACTGGAGTTAATATCTATGTAAGAAGTGACCTTATACTAACTGGGAGTTAATATCTATGTAAGAAGTGACCTTACTCTAACTGGAAGTTAATATCTATGTAAGAAGTGACCTTACTCTAACTGGAAGTTAATATCTATGTAAGAAGTGACCTTACTCTAACTGGAAGTTAATATCTATGTAAGAAGTGACCTTACTCTAACTGGAAGTTAATATCTATGTAAGAAGTGACCTCACTCTAACTGGAAGTTAATATCTATGTAAGAAGTGACTTTACTCTAACTGGAAGTTAATATCTATGTAAGAAGTGACTTTACTCTAACTGGAAGTTAATATCTATGTAAGAAGTGACCTTACTCTAACTGGAAGTTAATATCTATGTAAGAAGTGACCTTATTCTAACTGGGAGTTAATATCTATGTAAGAAGTGGCCTTATTCTAACTGGGAGTTAATATCTATGTAAGAAGTGACTTTACTCTAACTTGAAGTTAATATCTATGTAAGAAGTGACTTTACTCTAACTGGAAGTTAATATCTATGTAAGAAGTGACTTTACTCTAACTGGAAGTTAATATTTATGTAAGAAGTGACTTTACTCTAACTGGAAGTTAATATCTATGTAAGAAGTGACTTTACTCTAACTGGAGTTAATATCTATGTAAGAAGTGACTTTACTCTAACTGGAAGTTAATATCTGTAAGAAGTGACTTTACTCTAACTGGAAGTTAACATTACTTTTTTCAAGATCTCAGAGTTGCTTCCAAGAGACGCTTCGTATCCATAAAGATGCAGAAGTAAGAAACGTAAAGGGTAATAATTCTCATATATGAACTTTCCTTGAGACAAAGTACTACTAATATTTACCATACAAATGCGAAAACCGTACATTTCTCACGCCATATCTCGGCCGTTGTGGAACCTATAGACACGAAACGACGGTTGCTCTTCGCCTCAATAAGCAGTATATAACAGTCAATACGTTACTTTGTGCGTATAATTAGATTTGAGGGTAGGTCAGAAAACATCGTGATGAGTAATAAAATCGATTTGGGTACATGTGTACTTCATATTTGTTTTACAAGCGCACAAAAATCATAAAACCTGGCAAACATTTCTTATTACGTGTCCTGGGTTATTAAGACACACTGACGTTACATCACCAGATTTTATCCAACAAGAACCAACATGTTTTACCCGCAGCACATTTAAATTTTGAAAATGCCCAAACTGAAGCATGTTTGCTCAGTCCAACAAGCTAGCAAAGTCAAAAACAGGAAGATAATCCAAAGACTAAATCTCAAAATTCATAATAAAATTCACTACCTTTACCATTACAACTAATAATTTGTAGGGTCGCACAATTGACGAGTAGGAGGAACACGTCTTTGAGAATCATTTTTTTTTCGTTATTTCAATCGATAAGCCCGTCATGGCCTGGTGGGTTAAGGCGTTCGATTCGTAATCTGAGGGTTGCGGGTTCGAATTCCCGTCACACCAAACATGATCGTCCTTTCAGCCGTGGGGACGTTATAATATTTCGATCAATCCCACTATTCGTTGGTAAAAGAGTAGCCCAAGAGTTGGCGGTGGGTGGTGATGACTAGTTGCCTTCCCTCTAGTCTTACACTGCTAAATTAGGGACGGCTAGCGCAGATAACCCTCGTGTAGCTTTGCTCGAAAGTCAAAAACAAAACAAATCATAAGGGTAGTGGAGACTATTAAAATATTTCAAATGAATTCCAGTTTCCTATTATTTCTATTCCAAGTTCATTGCCTTCACAGCTCAGAGGATAGTTTGACATTATAAAGTTAAACATCAGGCTTAGATACCCGCGATGCTTAACAGCAAACAAACGAAACACCTGCATATTTGGTGACGCAAGCTTAATAGATGGATTCACAAGAAAGGTCTTATTTGATCAGCAAATTTATGACGAATAAATGTTTTTCTTTGCGACCAAATCATAATATAATTCAATATAAACGCTTCTATCCACTGATATATCTTTGAGGGGTTTGTGAATATTTAAGATGTGAAGAATAGTTGGGGCTACAATAAACGTAACGAGTGTCACAGCATGTTCGAACGGTATCTCATGTCAACGGTCAGAAGGACTTCTTATTCAGAGAGATTTCTGGAACATTACCAATTGTTCAGTGCCGTTTTCGTCTTGTATCATTTGATAAACCTATCACAGATATTCCTAAGGGCATTGTCTAACTGTGTTTTTCCTGAGATCGATGAAGACTGCCAGAAACGAACCAGTCTAAACAAAGGCAAAACCAAGCAATTTTCAGACTTTGAATATATCGAGCTCACTATAATATTACAAAGTATCAGTGAAACTTTGGCAGAAAGGACATAAGAGTTAGTAGTGAAATTTTAGGAAATGCGAATGTCTTGTAAGTAAAACATGAGTGTGAAAGTTCGAATAATCTTAGCATAATGATCGAGCGCAGATAGCCCTCGAGTAGCTACCTCGAGCCGTGTGTATCGTCCAGTAATGTTTCTTGAAACGTGCCATGTGTAATATCAAACAATACTTTTTAAAACTGTATACTATAATTCTATAACATGCTCTAATATACTTCATGGGTTTATATTATTTCCAAATTGCTCTAATCTGAAAAGTGACGTGTGAATTTCTACTTTATCCTAACACATAATTCGTTTCTGTCTTTGTTTCGTCACAGTTGGTTTCTCGAGGCTATCACAGTCATAAGTTCCTTTGTTATTTTTGCATAACGTGTCAATGATTTAATGTCTGGCCCAGTAGACGGTGTTTCTAGGGTCGTTAAGGAACGCCCATTTGCTACTCAACTTATTCGGTGTTATCGTCATAGATTGATTCAGGGGTGGGCACAAGAAACGTTTTGCCCAAAAAATTTCTGAAGAAAAATAATGTTAGAAAAGAGTTAAGTGTAGTACGGAGAAAAGTTGTCCGTTTATATGTAATTCATTTCACTCCACCACAGCGTGTTTGGAACATTCAACCATAAGATCACGCTGGGCTCATTTTTTCCCACGCCCTCTGTTGGTAACGGTAACAGCGCTGCACCATTTGTATGTCGAAATCTATTTAAAAAACGACACGTGACAAGCCGGTTTCTTGCAGTAACATCAAACCAAAGGAACTTCGAATTTTGTTCTTTGTTTTATACAAGTAAACTGTTAATGACGTCACAGCCATTGGAGAACTTCCTTATTTGGAAGTCCGATCCCAACCCTTGACGAAATGAACCACACGCACAAGCGACTCCAAACTTGTAAATGTCAGAATGTTTTTTTATCTTTCCATAAGGAAGTCATAATTTTACGGACTTACAACGCTAAAATGTGGGGTTTGATTCTCTACGGTGTACATAGCAGCTAGCTAGCTCCGTACGTTTTCGCTCTAAAAACAAACAAAAGAAGGTCACAATTTATAACTATTTAGCGACAATATTATCTTTCTAGTCTCCCAGTGGCAGGATAAGTAATCTTTCAGTCTTTAGAGGTGACTCTAGTCTCCCAATGGTAGGATAAGTAATCTTACAGTCTTTAGAGGTGACTCTTGTCTCCCAATGGTAGGATAAGTAATCTTACAGTCTTTAGAGGTGACTCTAGTCTCCCAATGGTAGGATAAGTAATCTTACAGTCTTTAGAGGTGACTCTAGTCTCCCAATGGTAGGATAAGTAATCTTACAGTCTTTAGAGGTGACTCTAGTCTCCCAATGGTAGGATAAGTAATCTTACAGTCTTTAGAGGTGACTCTAGTCTCCCAATGGTAGGATAAGTAATCTTACAGTCTTTAGAGGTGACTCTAGTCTCAAACATGATAGGATAAGTAATCTTACAGTCTTTAGAGGTGACTCTAGTCTCCCAATGGTAGGATAAGTAATCTTACAGTCTTTAGAGGTGACTCTTGTCTCCCAATGGTAGGATAAGTAATCTTACAGTCTTTAGAGGTGACTCTAGTCTCAAACATGATAGGATAAGTAATCTTACAGTCTTTAGAGGTGACTCTAGTCTCCCAATGGTAGGATAAGTAATCTTACAGTCTTTAGAGGTGACTCTAGTCTCTCAATGGTAGGATAAGTAATCTTACAGTCTTTAGAGGTGACTCTAGTCTCCCAGATGGTAGGATAAGTAATCTTACAGTCTTTAGAGGTGACTCTAGTCTCCCAGTGGTAGGATAAGTAATCTTACAGTCTTTAGAGGTGACTCTAGTCTCCCAATGGTAGGATAAGTAATCTTACAGTCTTTAGAGGTGACTCTAGTCTCCCAATGGTAGGATAAGTAATCTTACAGTCTTTAGATGTGACTCTAGTCTCCCAATGGTAGGATAAGTAATCTTACAGTCTTTAGAGGTGACTCTAGTCTCAAACATGATAGGATAAGTAATCTCACAGTCTTTAGAGGTGACTCTAGTCTCCCAGTGGTAGGATAAGTAATCTTACAGTCTTTAGAGGTGACTCTAGTCTCCCATATGGTAGGATAAGTAATCTTACAGTCTTTAGAGGTGACTCTAGTCTTCCAATGGTAGGATAAGTAATCTTACAGTCTTTAGAGGTGACTCTAGTCTCCCAATGATAGGATAAGTAATCTTACAGTCTTTAGAGGTGATTCTAGTCTCCCAATGGTAGGATAAGTAATCTTGCAGACTTTAGAGGTGACTCTAGTCTCCCAGTGGTAGGATAAGTAATCTTACAGTCTTTAGAGGTGACTCTAGTCTCCCACATGGTAGGATAAGTAATCTTACAGTCTTTAGAGGTGACTCTAGTCTCCCAATGGTAGGATAAGTAATCTTACAGTCTTTAGAGGTGACTCTAATCTCCCATATGGTAGGATAAGTAATCTTACAGTCTTTAGAGGTGACTCTAGTCTCCCATATGGTAGGATAAGTAATCTTACAGTCTTTAGAGGTGACTCTAGTATTCCAATGGTAGGATAAGTAATCTTACAGTCTTTAGAGGTGACTCTAGTCTCCCAATGGTAGGATAAGTAATCTTACAGTCTTTAGAGGTGATTCTAGTCTCCAACATGGCAGGATAAGTAATCTTACAGTCTTTAGAGGTGACTCTAGTCTCTCAATGGTAGGATAAGTAATCTTACAGTCTTTAGAGGTGACTCTTGTCTCCCAATGGTAGGATAAGTAATGTTACAGTCTTTAGAGGTGACTTTAGTCTCCCAATGGTAGGATAAGTAATCTTACAGTCTTTAGAGGTGACTCTAGTCTCCCAATGGTAGGATAAGTAATGTTACAGTCTTTAGAGGTGACTCTAGTCTCCCAATGGCAGGATAAGTAATCTTACAGATTTTAGAGGTGACTCTAGTCTCCCAGTGGTAGGATAAGTAATCTTACAGTCTTTAGAGGTGACTCTAGTCTCCCATATGGTAGGATAAGTAATCTTTCAGTCTTTAGAGGTGACTCTAGTCTCCCAATGATAGGATAAGTAATCTTACAGTCTTTAGAGGTGACTCTAGTCTCCCAATGGTAGGATAAGTAATCTTGCAGTCTTTAGAGGTGACTCTAGTCTCCCAGTGGTAGGATAAGTAATCTTACAGTCTTTAGAGGTGACTCTAGTCTTCCAATGGTACGATAAGTAATCTTACAGTCTTTAGAGGTGACTCTAGTCTCCCAATGATAGGATAAGTAATCTTACAGTCTTTAGAGGTGACTCTAGTCTCCCAATGGTAGGATAAGTAATCTTACAGTCTTTAGAGGTGACTCTAGTCTCCCAATGGTAGGATAAGTAATCTTACAGTCTTTAGAGGTGATTCTAGTCTCCCACATGGCAGGATAAGTAATCTTACAGTCTTTAGAGGTGACTCTAGTCTCTCAATGGTAGGATAAGTAATCTTACAGTCTTTAGAGGTGACTCTAGTCTCCCAATGGTAGGATAAGTAATCTTACAGTTTTTAGAGGTGACTCTAGTCTCCCAATGGTAGGATAAGTAATGTTACAGTCTTTAGAGGTGACTCTAGTCTCCCAATGGTAGGATAAGTAATGTTACAGTCTTTAGAGGTAACTCTAGTCTCCCACATGGCAGGATAAGTAATCTGACAGTCTTTAGAGGTGACGCTAGTCTCTCACATGGTAGGATAAGTAATCTTACAGTCTTTAGAGGTGACTCTAGTCTCCATGGCAGGATAAGTAATCTTACAGTCTTTAGAGGTGACTCTAGTCTCCCACATGGTAGGATAAGTAATCTTACAGTCTTTAGAGGTGACTCTAGTCTCCCACATGGCAGGATAAGTAATCTTACAGTCTTTAGAGGTGACTCTACTCTCCCACATGGTAGGATAAGTAATCTTACAGATTTTAGAGGTGACCCTAGTCTCCCAGTGGTAGGATATGTAATCTTACAGTCTTTAGAGGTGACTCTAGTCTCCAATATGGTAGGATAAGTAATCTTACAGTCTTTAGAGGTGACTCTAGTCTCCCACATGGCAGGATAAGTAATCTTACAGTCTTTAGAGGTGACTCTAGTCTCCCAATGATAGGATAAGTAATCTTACAGTCTTTAGAAGTGACTCTAGTCTCCCAATGGTAGGATAAGTAATCTTGCAGTCTTTAGAGGTGACTCTAGTCTCCCAGTGGTAGGATAAGTAATCTTACAGTCTTTAAAGGTGACTCTAGTCTCCCATATGGTAGGATAAGTAATCTTACAGTCTTTAGAGGTGACTCTAGTCTTCCAATGGTAGGATAAGTAATCTTACAGTCTTTAGAGGTGACTCTAGTCTCCCAATGATAGGATAAGTAATCTTACAGTCTTTAGAGGTGACTCTAGTCTCCCAATGGTAGGATAAGTAATCTTACAGTCTTTAGAGGTGACTCTAGTCTCCCAATGGTAGGATAAGTAATCTTACAGTCTTTAGAGGTGATTCTAGTCTCCCACATGGCAGGATAAGTAATCTTACAGTCTTTAGGGGTGACTCTAGTCTCTCAATGGTAGGATAAGTAATCTTACAGTTTTTAGAGGTGACTCTTGTCTCCCAATGGTAGGATAAGTAATGTTACAGTCTTTAGAGGTGACTCTAGTCTCCCAATGGTAGGATAAGTAATCTTACAGTTTTTAGAAGTGACTCTAGTCTCCCAATGGTAGGATAAGTAATGTTACAGTCTTTAGAGGTGACGCTAGTCTCTCACATGGTAGGATAAGTAATCTTACAGTCTTTAGAGGTGACTCTAGTCTCCCAATGGTAGGATAAGTAATCTTACAGTCTCTAGAGGTGACTCTAGTCTCCCAATGGTAGGATAAGTAATCTTACAGTCTTTAGAGGTGACTCTAGTCTCCCAATGGTAGGATAAGTAATGTTACAGTCTTTAGAGGTGACTCTAGTCTCCCAATGGTAGGATAAGTAATGTTACAGTCTTTAGAGGTGACTCTAGTCTCCCACATGGCAGGATAAGTAATCTGACAGTCTTTAGAGGTGACGCTAGTCTCTCACATGGTAGGATAAGTAATCTTACAGTCTTTAGAGGTGACTCTAGTCTCCATGGCAGGATAAGTAATCTTACAGTCTTTAGAGGTGACTCTAGTCTCCCACATGGTAGGATAAGTAATCTTACAGTCTTTAGAGGTGACTCTAGTCTCCCACATGGCAGGATAAGTAATCTTACAGTCTTTAGAGGTGACTCTACTCTCCCACATGGTAGGATAAGTAATCTTACAGATTTTAGAGGTGACTCTAGTCTCCCAGTGGTAGGATAAGTAATCTTACAGTCTTTAGAGGTGACTCTAGTCTCCAATATGGTAGGATAAGTAATCTTACAGTCTTTAGAGGTGACTCTAGTCTCCCACATGGCAGGATAAGTAATCTTACAGTCTTTAGAGGTGACTCTAGTCTCCCAATGATAGGATAAGTAATCTTACAGTCTTTAGAAGTGACTCTAGTCTCCCAATGGGAGGATAAGTAATCTTGCGGTCTTTAGAGGTGACTCTAGTCTCCCAGTGGTAGGATAAGTAATCTTACAGTCTTTAAAGGTGACTCTAGTCTCCCATATGGTAGGATAAGTAATCTTACAGTCTTTAGAGGTGACTCTAGTCTTCCAATGGTAGGATAAGTAATTTTACAGTCTTTAGAGGTGACTCTAGTCTCCCAATGATAGGATAAGTAATCTTACAGTCTTTAGAGGTGACTCTAGTCTCTCAATGGTAGGATAAGTAATCTTACAGTCTTTAGAGGTGACTCTAGTCTCCCAATGGTAGGATAAGTAATCTTACAGTCTTTAGAGGTGATTCTAGTCTCCCACATGGCAGGATAAGTAATCTTACAGTCTTTAGAGGTGACTCTAGTCTCTCAATGGTAGGATAAGTAATCTTACAGTTTTTAGAGGTGACTCTTGTCTCCCAATGGTAGGATAAGTAATGTTACAGTCTTTAGAGGTGACTCTAGTCTCCCAATGGTAGGATAAGTAATCTTACAGTTTTTAGAGGTGACTCTAGTCTCCCAATGGTAGGATAAGTAATGTTACAGTCTTTAGAGGTGACGCTAGTCTCTCACATGGTAGGATAAGTAATCTTACAGTCTTTAGAGGTGACTCTAGTCTCCCAATGGTAGGATAAGTAAGCTTACAGTCTTTAGAGGTGACTCTAGTCTCCCAATGGCAGGATAAGTAATCTTAGTCTTTAGAGGAGACTCTAGTCTCTCACATGGTAAGATAAATAACCCTTCAATCTTTGGAGGTAACTTTAGTCTCTCATAACGTAAGGATAAAACGCCTTAAAGTCTTTACAAGTGAATACAACAAACGGTGTCATTTCCAGTAAATATTTGTATTTTCCTTAAACTTCATTTAAATGTTGGACTTACAGCTCCAGTTTCATGTCTATTTTCATTTCTGGCAAGTTGCTACGTAATCTGTTTTTCGTCTTCAGAACTCATTAGTTTGGCTGGACGATGAGCCACAGATGCCCCCCACCCCTTTCAGAGGGTTAGCAGTCCATCAGAGGATTGCACCCTATCTTGTGGTAAGACATAAAAAATACTGACATAGTACAGGGTGTTCAGAAAAAACACTGTGCAGTTTTGTCTGTTAATAAATATATAGGCACACAGTGACTTTCCAAACACCCTGTACATAATGTAAGTGGATTTATAGTAAGTCAAATGAACTAGTACCATTTTGGTTATAATGAAGCACAAACCTACACAATAGACTAACTATGCTCTGCTAATCGCGGGTATCGAAACCCAATTCTTAGAATCTTAAACATGAAATTTACTTCTGAATCGATTAAAGAAAACTTGGGAGGATGAAGATGGGGTTTAGAGACAAAACATTTGTTTTGCTAACAGCGAGTAGACAGAGAAAGGACATCTAGATAAACAATCGTTGACTGGAAATAACGTAAGAGAGAGAAATTTAAAAGATGCTCATTTGGTTGGAGGATGGAAATCTCTACAGGATGGAAATTCTGGCTGAAGACATCGGAAGGTATTATGTGTCGAGAGAAAAACATCTTTTATCATGTTAAAGAGATTTTTACGTAGTTATTTGTTCACTTTTGTCCAGCCCAACCGATGAGTTCTGAAATTGAATTTACAAACTTGTGGGAAGCGATAAGTTTTAGATTTGGTTTGGTTTGTTTTGAATTTCGCGCAAAGCTACACGGGGGATATCTGCGCTAGTCGTCCCTAGTTTAGCAATGTAAGACTAGAGGGAAGGCAGATAATCATCACCACCCACCGTCAGCTCTTGGGCTACTCTTTTACCAACGAATAGTGGGATTGACCATCACATTATAACGATCCCACGGCTGAAAGGGCGAGCATGTTTGGTGTGACAGAGATTAGAACCCTCGACCCGATTACGAATCGGGTGTCTTAACCACGAGGCTATGCCGATGTACCGATTTCAAACTACCCTCTGAAAATATTACCCCCCGGTAATTTGAATTCGTTTTCATATTATCAGGGGGTAGGACAAAATCGATTTCAGGTTATCCCCGGAGGTAGTTTGAAATCGATTTCATCTTACCCCCCCCTTTATTTCAAACTACCCCCTTCCCGATAGACTCGTTTTAACGGTTTGTTAAGATGCTAGACGTTCTTATCGCACTCAGTGTGTGTAAACAAAATTAATACATTAATAATAATGTAAAAAAATTAGAATATTTATCATGTTCTGTATCTCATGCTATCAATCACCCATTTTTATTTCAGTGCGCATAAAGATATATACAAAAAATAATATGTATAAATTACAATATATTGAATGAAGACAGTATGTAGACCTTGTGGTCTGGCGAGTACGAGTCCTTTTATCTTATATAAATCATCAATTTTAATAAAAGAAATAATAGGCCTTTTGCCTATTATCATGTACTTAGATACGTACTCGGCACGCACTTCAAATATTAAAAGTAATTATTATGTTTGTCATTTTGGCGTTAGAAGAGGGGGTAATTTTAAATCAAGGGGGGTAGCTTAAAATCGATTTCATGTTAGTCCCCCAGTACTCTGAAATGATTTCATATTACCGGGGGGTAACTTGAAAACGGAGGTAATTTGAAATCGTTACACCGGGCTAAGTTGTAGATATAAAGAAATTACACCTGAAAATCTGTTTCTGAACCACAAAGTAAGGATGAGAAAAACACATATATGAAACAAATTACATTTTTGTAACTTTTTTTTTTTATCGCTTTACAACTCGGTGATAAGTACATTTAGGTATACAATAATCTTCATATAAACCTCTCTCTCGAGGGGATCGAACCCTATCTTGAGTTAGTTATTTAAGGGCTACCTCGCTATATATTTTAACAACTCATCCTACAACACTTCCTCCCACTTCTTTTTTAAAACCAAGGATCGCCGTTGAGTGTTTATCTCAGAGTTATGGAATGAATGACCGCCAGTTGGATACCAGATTTTCTCTGTTAAATTGTTTTGCATTTTCTGCGACAGGAATCGAACCCAAAATAACTTTTACGACAATAAAGGTTGCTGTATGGACTGAGATAACAGAAAATCAAGGTTGTTGAATAACGTTATGATGAAGCTCTTCCATTCAGCTTTCTCTTCTATAAAACAACAACAAACGAACACACGAAATAGACGGCGCGTCTTTCCTCTGTTGGGAAGTCATTATGTTTAGAAATGTTGTATTATAATTAGCAGGATAAAGTTGTCTAAGTTAAAAAGTAATAATTCATTTACCTTGTTAGTGTTTGGTAAAATGTACATTTCTTTGTTAGGACCTTCATCAGAGAATGTTATTACTTGAATACAAGTAATAGATATGCGATATATATATATGAACATATATAATATATTTGTTTCGTGTTTACCTACCTACAACACTGATAAATCCACTCTGGCTCTTCATTGGAGAAGTGTTAATTTGGCACATGTATTCTCCACTGTCTCTTTCTTCCACTTCCCTGATGTGCAGCGTCCACGTCCGATGACCATTGTGGGTGATGCTAAATCTAGGATTCCTGGTGATGACCCTGTTTTGTAAGGTCAGTAGAGTGTAGCGGTCAGTGTGGATCCATGCGATCTGATGGGTCGAAAATATGTTCAGTTTAATGTCTTTTATGCTCTGATTAAGAACAATACTATAACACAGAGGGTTAATGACCTTTATAGTCTTATTAAGAACGATACTATAACACAGAGTGTTAATGACCTTTATACTCTGATTAAGAAGGATACTATAACACAGAGGGTTAAGGACCTTTATAGTCTTATTAAGGACGATACTATAACACAGAGGGTTAATGACCTTTATAGTCTTATTAAGGACGATACTATAACACAGAGTGTTAATGACCTTTATACTCTGATTAAGAAGGATACTATAACACAGAGGGTTAAGGACCTTTATAGTCTTATTAAGGACGATACTATAACACAGAGGGTTAATGACCTTTATAGTCTTATTAAGGACGATACTATAACACATAGGGTTAATGACCTTTATAGTCTTATTAAGAACGATACTATAACACAGAGGGTTAATGACCTTTATACTCTGATTAAGAAGGATACTATAACACAGAGGGTTAAGGACCTTTATAGTCTTATTAAGGACGATACTATAACACAGAGGGTTAATGACCTTTATAGTCTTATTAAGAAGGATACTATAACACAGAGGGTTAATGACCTTTATACTCTGATTAAGAACGATACTATAACACAGAGGGTTAATGACCTTTATACTCTGATTGAGAACGATACTATAACACAGAGGGTTAATGACCTTTATACTCTGATTAAGAACGATACTATAACACAGAGGGTTAATGACCTTTATACTCTGATTAAGGACGATACTATAACACATAGGGTTAATGACCTTTATACTCTGATTAAGAACGATACTATAACACAGAGGGTTAATGACCTTTATAGTCTTATTAAGAACGATACTATAACTGTAGGTTTTTGTAGTGAAACAAACAAACTGTAGCTCTAAATAGTGAAATAAAAAACAACTTGCAGCTCAAATAGTGAAACAAACAAACAAACTGTAACTTTAAATAAGGTATTTCACAGAATGCTTGTATCGGATTCCATATCTCTGTTGTTGTTGTTGTTTTGTGAACTGTTTCTCGATTTCTGGTGGGCGGTGGAAACACATCAGAAACGAAATGGTTGAAAGAAAACACAACCTGACGAATATTCACATTACGTTGTTTCATTTAAGAATTGTCTCTCTTATGTACGGCTCTGTTCTTGAAACATATTGAATTCTACATACTTAAATCAAATATAATAAAAATATGAGGTATAAAAACAGTCAAACAAAACAAAAATAAACCGTGAAAACTTCGTACTCTAAGAAACTTCCCATTCTAGCTTAGGATCGCTATATGTTAGAGACGCTTAGTGTTTAGACTAACTAAACATTGTTATCACATGTACTTCTATGCCTTTCTGTGTCACACACAATACAGACACTGGATGCTATTGTGACGATGGCGAACCCACTTTCTACAAAATCAAAGTTTGGAAACGGCTTGAATGAATCGTGAAAGAAAATGATAAAATTGTACAACATTTCAACAATATTATGTGATGATAACCGTTTCGTTACATAATAAATTTATAATAAAGTTTCTTTCGTTGTCCATTGAAGTCGCTTCAAACCAGATATTTTGACCCACACAGTACTGTTATATTACACTGACACACTATTTAGACAGTACACGTATTGTAGTGTTTTGATTTGAAAATCTGAAATCCACGGAATGTGAAATCTACGTTACACGACTTGTTATAAGCAGGAATCTAACCAAGAATGTGTATAGTTTTAACAGCGATGTACGACAAAAGGTTAATCATATCTTGGATAAGCGATTCGTTTAGCCAACACAGTGGTATGACGCTGTAGAAGTGATCTGTGACGCAGCGAAGGACATTTTCAGCACCTGTGGATTTGTCTAAAAATAAATTCATTACAGTTCCACAATGTAATGGGTGTTTTTCTTATAATAAAGCCACATTAGACTATCTGCTAAGCCCACCGAGGGGAATCGAACCCCAGATTTTAGCGTTGTAAATCCGTAGACTTACCGCTGTACTAGCGGGGGACATCACAATGTAATGCAGCCAAGGTTAGAAATATGTCCCAGAAGAAATTGGGAAATTCATTCCATGGACAACAGTGGATTCCTGGACCACACTCTAAATCAATCTGGAAAACGCGCAGGTTCAAAGTAATGGTCGTAGTTTTTGAATATTTTCCAACCCAAAATAACCTTACAATAAAATATTTGAAGTTGACAAAAACTCACACACATTTTGCCACAATTCGAAATTAAACGTTTACTTTTAATATAAAAAAGGAATATGATGGAAGAAACTGGACCACGTACCTGCCAAGTTTACAGATGTAGTTCCAGTAAATGATAATGCCTTTGGTCGACATAAATGTGACTTCGGAAGACAATGGTCACGTACAGTGAAAAGTTTGTTACATTGTGGAGTCTAAGATTGTCCATCGCAAATCCTTGTTACAACGAAAATTACAATGTTGGCCAATAGTGATTAATACTAGCCTTTAGATATCAAACATCTAGATCAGCCATTCTATATCAAACGATAGCCATCAAACATCAAGTATCAGCAATCAAACATCAGCCATCAGACAGGCATCAACCATCAGGGATGAGACATCAACCATCAAAATTGAACAATACAGGAAGTGGTTTCAAGTGCAAGGAACCTGAGACGTCGATAATACTACCAGATAGACTTTGTATCTCCAAAGACTTGGTTCAGTGTTAATGAAATACAAGGAACATAAATAAAAATAATGAAAGTAAAGTTTTAAAGAAACGTATTATTATATTAGTGATTGTATTTACTTTGCTATTTTCTTTAGCCGTCTAATTGTGCAAGTTTAGAGCTAACAGTAACTGAACTTAGAAATAAATTGATGTAAACTTTGCCCTGTGTAATAACATAAAATGTTTTTAGTAAAACTCCGCAGCTTGCACTACATGGTGAAGTATTATAATTCGAAAAATTCACCATAAGTGACAATGGCTGTACAAGAAATCGTATAAGAAAAATAAATACAATATTGCACATACCCTGTACGACCCTAAGTTCTCCACAACGCAGGCTAGCTTAACATCTCTCCCAACTGACACAGTGACGTTTGGAATCGGTTCGGTGAAGTCCGGTTCGACTTCGGCTTCTTTACTTCCGGAAGAATTAGCTGCGATTATAAGAGGTACGTGTTAGGCCTAGTGATTTCAGTTTGACCTCGTAAACATAGGTTTGATTATTTGTTTATTTATTGAATTTTGCACAAAGCTGCACGAGGGCTATCTGCTCCAGCCATCCCTTATTTTGAACTAACAGTTAGAGGGAAGGCAGCTAGTGAAACAGCACTCACCACCAACTGTTGGGCTACTCTTTACCAACGAATAGTGAGACTGGCCGTCACATTATAACGCCCCCACAGCTGATAGGGCGAACATGTTTGGTATGACGGGGATTTGAACTGTCAGATTACGAGGCGAGCAACCTAACCACCTAGCCAAGTTTGGAAACAAAAGTAAGGAAGCCATGATATTTGCCAAAGTGTCTCTTAACTGTTATATAAGGAATATCCGATAAATTCATTTTAAATCTCGCACAATACAATGATTTCTATTAAAACTGTCGAAGGATTAGGTAAAAACGGAGGTTTGTTGTACCGTGTGGCACACTAACAAATCACCCGTTTTAAAGCGAATTGTACACTTACCGGGAATTTTAATACTAGATCCACTTTCTGTCTTCTTGTCCTGCAGTGAACGCACCAGAGTTTGGATTAATACTCTCTTGTTTTTTAATGTTATTGAAAGCAATCCGTGAAGAGAACCTATTTGTCACTGGTGTGGGGTTTGTCATCAGGTACTTTTTTTTAGAAAATCGTCTAATCAATCAACCCAGGGTCTACTATTAAACTAACCCAGTAATAATTTCAATTTGACAGCTCGAAATGCCAAATGTGTCTACATAAGAAAGATTTATAAACGGCCCCTAGTAACATCCATTCCTCCTGAAAAATGATAAACATGCTTAAAATTTGTCAAATATTAAACAATGGAAAGTATATCTTTCACAGACAACGACATTATCTTATCTTCAACAATGAATAATTAATTACCTAACTTGGTTTGCGTTCACAGAATAAAATAATCCAATTCTTCCTTACTGGAAATATAAAGAAAATATCTGGAAACTTCGTCGGTACAAAGTGTATGTCAGTTTTGAGGCATTTCTATCCTGATCTATGTTAACAAGGTTAAATCTGCTGTTATGTATTGTGATTTACAATCCTGAAAGTCGATAAAGAACGTGCTTATTGCTATGTATTCGGTTGTTTTGAACGTAAAAGCGACACGTTAAAATTGTTGCTGTTAAAGTGCATGGTTTTGTTTGGAATTTCGCCCAAAGCTACACGAGGGCTATCTTTGCTAGCCGTTCATAATTTAGGAGTGTAAGACTAGATAGAAGGCAAGTGGTCATCAACACCCGCCGCCAACTCTTGAACTGCTCTTTTACAAACGAATAGTTGGATTGACCGTTACATAATAACGCCCCCACGGCTGAAAGGGTGAGAATGTTTGGTGAGAGGGGGATTCGAACCCGCGACCATCAGATTACGAGTTGACTGTCTTACCCCCCTGGCCATGCCGGGCCAAGTACATTTGAAGTTGATGTCTGAAGTAGATTACATACATATGTTACATACATACATATATTACTTACATACAAATGTTACATACATATATTACATACATACATATGTTACATACATACATATATTACTTACATACAAATGTTACATACATATATTACATACATACATGTTACATACATATATTACATACATACATGTTACATACATACATGTTACATACATACATATATTACATACATACATATATTACATACATACATATGTTACTGAAATATTACATACATACATATGTTACTGAAATATTACATATATACATATGTTACTGAAATATTTCGACTTTTTAAAATTTTAATGGGAATTAGTAAATGTATGTTTAGTTCTAAAAGTAACCACCAGGCTGTAAAGTTCATGTGTACAGGCAAATATATAACATGACAGTTTCGGTATGAACTCCGAAACTTGGTGAAATTTGAAAGAAAAGAACAAGATTTGATAGACATGTTAAAGTCATGTAAGACTGTAGGCATGTTAAAGTCATGCAAGACTGTAGATATGTTAAAGTCATGTAAGACTGTAGACATGTTAAACTCATATAAGACTGTAGGCATGTTAAAGTCATGCAATACTGTACACATGTTAAAGTCATATAAGACTGTAGATATGTTAAAGTCATGTAAGACTGTAGGCATGTTAAAGTCATGCAAGACTGTAGATATGTTAAAGTCATGTAAGACTGTAGACATGTTGAAATCATGTAACACTGTAGTCATGTTAAAGTCATGCAAGACTGTAGATATGTTAAAGTCATGTAAGACTGTAGACATGTTAAAGTCATGCAAGACTGTAGATATGTTAAAGTCATGTAAGACTGTAGACATGTTAAAGTCATGTAAGACTGTAGACATGTTAAAGTCATGCAAGACTGTAGATATGTTAAAGTCATGTAAGACTGTAGACATGTTAAAGTCATGTAAGACTGTAGACATGTTAAAGTCATGTAAGACTGTATACATTTCTTTAATAACTTTTAACTTTGTACAGGCCCGGCATGGCCAGGTGGGCTAAGGCGTTCGGCTCGTAATCCGAGGGTCACGGGTTCGAATCTCTGTCACACCAAACATGCTCGCCATTTCAGCCGTGGGTGCGTTATAATGTGATGGTCATTCTCACTATTCGTTGGTAAAAGAGTAGCCCAAGAGTTGGTGGTGGGTGGTGACGACTAGCTGCCTTCCCTCTAGTCTTACACTGCTAAATTAGGGACGGCTAGCGCAGATAGCCCACGAGTAGCTTTGTGCGAAATTAACAAAAAAAAAAAACCAAATCGTGGTGAAACAGATTGTATCAGAACTACATTTTCATATTTTTGACATTTAATTGGCAGTGCGATGCCAATGAAAATAAATTGCTTTTGAGAATGGTTTGTAAGAGCCCCTTCGATGGAAAATATTCGTACTCTCAGGTAGCAATACCAAATAAAATTTAAATTTAATAAAATTTAAAATGAAATTTCGTTTAATACAGTTCTTACATTTAGGCCTAAAAAATCACCGCATGCCCTTAATGTTTCGTAGTACGAAAAATTGTCCAGGCATGAGTATACATATATATATATGTCTGCTTCAGTGATACTCGATATTAAATCGGTGATTACCAAGGTTTTTATTCATTAGTTGCCCGCAGCGGTTTCAGTTATGATTGTGAAAGAGGAAGGAGGTAGCCTTGTGTGGCCCCTTATGCAAAATCAATATGTATAGTTTGGGTAGAGAATTCGGAGGCGTTCTCTAAATGTTTACATTGGATCTACGTTTAAAATTACTGTGTGACCCACATGTAACATTACAATGTTGCTGTAAGTGTTTTGCTATTTGACTGCGGTTGGTACGTTTTGAATTGTAGTCGGATGACCATGATTGACAATGGTCCTACGAAACCGAATTCTGTTGTGACACAGTCTTTAGTCTGGAGTAGTCGGATGACCATGATTGACAATGGTCCTACGAAACCGAATTCTGTTGTGACACAGTCTTTAGTCTGGAGATATTTCACTTTTAAAACATAAGCACGTGTTTGTTAAAGCACTTTTCGTGAAGTGTCATTATTTACACCATCCATAAGTAATAAAAACGTAAATAAATACAGAGTAACAAAATGACCAAGAATTTCACAATTTGAACATCAGAAACTCCGTTATAAATTTTTAATATATACAAAATTGAAACAGCTGTTCCATATTGAAACAAATTTCTAATAATTTTTAATAAATAACTCCCTTAATATTATTTTATGATATTATTTATGTTTTATTTTACCATAGAATGTGATAATAATTAGAATAGATGGATCTTTCTAGGCCTAAATCATGCTGGTAATATAAGTTACATTTTATTTGTTAGAACTATTCCTGAGATGGTAAGTGATGACTCTGTAGGATTTGTTACGTCACTGAATTTCACCTTTATAGACAAGCATGAGTTACTGTAACCCTAAGTAATTCGACGTTTCTTTTAATGAACACTTCAATTTTAAAAGTCGCTCGAGCACAACACACCATATCTCCGCTACTCATAGTTAATATTCAATGATAACCATTGGATCTATTACTTTGTATCAGACTTTACAGGATATGAAGAACTAATAGTTAATAAAATGTGACTTTTGTTGTTTTTTTTTGGCAGAATGAGAGATAAAATTTATGTTAAATATTTCAGACAACTGGTTCCGATAACATAGTTACTTGTTTTGTTTTTGTTTTTGAAATTCGCGCAAGCGACACGAGGGTTATCTGTGTTAACCGTTCCTAATTTTGCAGTGTAAGACTATAGAGGAGACAGCTAGTCATCACCGCCCACCGCCAACTCTTGGGCTACTCTTTTACCAACGAATAGTGGGATTGACCGTTACATTATAACGCCCCCACGGCAGAAAGGGCGAGCATGTTTGGTGTGACGGGGATTCGAACCCGCGACCATCGGATTACGAGTCGAGTGCCTTAACCACCTGGCCATGCCGGGCCCAACATAGTTACTATCATCAGGGCTATGCTAGCAAAGCTACGTTGGGCTATCTGCTGTGCCCACCAACGAGAACTGAACTCTTGAGTTTAGAATTTTAAATTGAAAGACTTTCCGCTGTGATAGTGGGGTATTATCGAAACTACTTAGGTGACACGTACGATAAAGATTGTCTTTGTGAATGTGCCAAAACATGTCATTCTTGTTTTTGTTGTTTATGATTGTAATTTTATATGAACCTAAAAAACACAAAAGATAAAAATTCGAATTCCTCACTTGTTTTTATATTGTTTTATGTCGTTCACTACCGGTAGCGTCAACGTATCGTATTGGGTAATTTTGTCTTTATTCGTTACGGCACTCTGTGATGACTGTAGACTGTGTGAAAGCACCCGTTTTCTGTGTAGAATGAACAGTGAGTCACAGCAGTAATGGATGGTGTTAGCTGTGTTGATTATAATAATTTTGTTTAATTTCTCTGTGTTACTTAGAAAGTAAAAGCGCCGTGATCCACGAGGAATTTGGTTCACGTGTATTTAGAAAACAAAATAAAAGCTTGAGAAAATGGCGTATGTGAGTTTTTCTCACGTTCTGAGGGAGTGGGGAATTTGTACAAGATGGTGGCTGACGTTTAAAGGACCAGTTGTTGATTATTTGATTTATCTTGAAGTTTCTCTTGGCTTTAAAAGAATTCCGTTCCTTTAAAACGTAGAACCTACTTTGAAGTTTATAATAAAAAAACACGTTTAGTGACCCGTTTTGTATTATTAACACTCGAGATAAACTGATGTACACTTGATAAAAATATTCGCGCCAGTAAATGAAATTCGACAAGCTTTCTCCTCGAGATAGAACTAACCATTCGAAAAAAAGGAAGAAAGGTCTTATCACGAAATTCCGCAAGGTTCGAACACGTGAAAGAGGTAGCCAATTGAGAAAAAGTATTCTTTCTTGAAACTCAGATAACTTGAAAAAGAAAACGAGATTTCATCTTGGGCTTTCTGGAAGTTTCTATCAAAATGAGTTACCGATGTATATTTATCAAATTTAACAACATCTGTAATATGCTATAAACCTTTTAAAACTACTGTATCAATCCTATTCAATAAATCCGTTTTTAAAGTCTTCTAACATATACGTTATTTTCGCAAAGCACTGTCTTTGCTTAATAAACGAAAGTTCTATAATAGTGTAAGTCATATGAAAAGATGTTAAACAGTGCAGTTATGTGGAGATTTTCTCCCATTCTTCACAGAATTGTGCAAAAGAAACTGGCGTAAAATTGAATTCATTTCTTCCAGCATTCATCCACACAGCAGTAAAATAAGAGAGATAAATATATAAACATAAAAAATATATCCAAAGTTCGTACAAGACGGAGTGAAGAAATCTCTGTGGTTGATTTTGATTAATAACCACATTTCATTTTGGGAAAGGGGTGATGTTAGGTAAAGTTATCTGTAAATAAAAAAATATTCATAAACTTGAAATAATATAATATAATATAATATAATATAATATAATATAATATAATATAATATAATATAATATAATATAATATAATATAATATAATATAATATAATATAATATAATATAATATAATATAATATAATATAATATAATATAATATAATATAATATAATATAATAATATAATATAATATAATATAATATAATATAAAGAACGTCTTCAAACGACCAATAACAACAAGATTACTGGGCTTTACCAATTTAATATTATTCTAGAATAGTGTTACACTAAATATATACTGTTTTCCATATAGCTATTTTGTATTATTTTCTGTCCTAACGAAAACTTAAAGTTGAATTACTTAGACTACGTATTCTGTAAATAACATTCTAATTAAAAAATATAGGACTAAGACAGAAACAGATGCAAAAACATAGGATATAGGTTACATTTGTCAGGCCTTGTTTATTGTAGTTAAACACAACCAATAGAACAATATTTATCTTTCGTATTACTGGAACAAACTATGTCTCACAACAAAATGTTCATTCACATTTATTTCTAGTTAAGTATGTACAAACGAGGTTTGAAATTCATTTTTGAAAAGAAGCATAGCTTTAATGAATTCTAGAAGTATATATTATGGATAGATACTTTGTAAAAACACGAATGATGAACTTCCATCAAAGAGTGCCGCTATGAAAAAAACATAAACAATTAATCTCACGGGTTGTCTTTTTGATAATATATCTGCTATGCAGGCTCACTAACTACTGGCCAAATGATGATACAACAGTTGTATAGACACGTTTACTGTATTATACTAGATCCCCATATATTGAGACACTTACCTTTACTGTATTACAGTAGATCACCATCTGTTGAGACACTTTTACTGTATTATACTAGATCCCAATATATTGAGACACTATCCTTTACTGTATTAGAGTAGATCACCATCTGTTGAGACACTTTTACTGTATTGGAGTAGATCACCATCTGTTGAGACACTTTTACTGTATTGGAGTAGATAACCATCTGTTGAGACACTTACTTTTACTGTATTAGAGTAGATCACCATCTGTTGAGACACTTTTACTGTATTGGAGTAGATAACCATCTGTTGAGACACTTACTTTTACTGTATTAGAGTAGATCACCATCTGTTGAGACTCTTACTTTTACTGTATTAGAGTAGATCACCATCTGTTGAGACACTTACTTTTACTGTATTAGAGTACATCACCATCTGTTGAGACACTTTTACTGTATTATACTAGATGCCCATATATTGAGACACTTACCTTTACTGTATTAGAGTAGATCACCATCTGTTGAGACACTATCCTTTACTGTATTAGAGTAGATCACCATCTGTTGAGACACTTTTACTGTATTGGAGTAGATCACCATCTGTTGAGACACTTACTTTTACTGTATTAGAGTACATCACCATCTGTTGAGACACTTTTACTGTATTAGAGTAGATCACCATCTGTTGAGACACTCACTTTTACTGTATTAGAGTAGATCACCATCTGTTGAGACACTTACTTTTACTGTATTAGAGTAGGTCACCATCTGTTGAGACACTTACTTTTACTGTATTAGAGTAGGTCATCATCTGTTGAGACACTTACTTTTACTGTATTAGAGTAGATCACCATCTGTTAAGACACTTATCTTTACTGTATTATAATAAATCACCATCTGGTAAGACACTTTACTGTATTAGAGTAGATCACCATCCGTTGAGAAACTTACTTTTACTGTATTAGAGTAGATCACCGTCTGTTGAGACACTTACTTTTACTGTATTAGAGTAGATCACCATCTGTTGAGACACTTTTACTGTATTAGAGTAGATCACCATCTGTTGAGACACTTACTTTTACTGTATTAGAGTAGATCACCATCTGTTGAGACACTTTTACTGTATTAGAGTATATCACCATCTGTTGAGACACTTACTTTTACTGTATCAGAGTATATCACCATCTGTTGAGACACTTACTTTTACTGTATTAGAGTAGATCACCATCTGTTGAGACACTTTTACTGTATTAGAGTAGATCACCATCTGTTGAGACACTTACTTTTACTGTATTAGAGTAGATCACCATCTGTTGAGACATTTACTTTTACTGTATTAGAGTAGGTCACCATCTGTTGAGACACTTACTTTTACTGTATTAGAGTAGATCACCATCTGTTAAGACACTTATCTTTACTGTATTATAATAATTCACCATCTGGTAAGACACTTTACTGTATTAGAGTAGATCACCATCTGTTGAGAAACTTACTTTTACTGTATTAGAGTAGATCACCATCTGTTGAGACATTTACTTTTACTGTATTAGAGTAGATCACCATCTGTTGAGACACTTTTACTGTATTAGAGTACATCACCATCTGTTAAGACACTTATCTTTACTGTATTATAATAAATCACCATCTGGTAAGACACTTTACTGTATTAGAGTAGATCACCATCTGTTGAGACACTTACTTTTACTGTATTAGAGTAGATCACCATCTGTTGAGACACTTACTTTTACTGTATTAGAGTAGATCACCATCTGTTGAGACACTTACTTTTACTGTATTAGAGTAGGTCACCATCTGTTGAGACACTTACTTTTACTGTATTAGAGTAGATCACCATATGTTAAGACACTTATCTTTACTGTATTAGAGTAGATCACCATCTGTTGAGAAACTTACTTTTACTGTATTAGAGTAGATCACCATCTGTTGAGACACTTACTTTTACTGTATTAGAGTAGATCACCATCTGTTGAGACACTTTTACTGTATTAGAGTAGATCACCATCTGTTGAGACACTTACTTTTACTGTATTAGAGTAGATCACCATCTGTTGAGACACTTACTTTTACTGTATTAGAGTAGATCACCATCTGTTGAGACACTTTTACTGTATTAGAGTAGATCACCATCTGTTGAGACACTTACTTTTACTGTATTAGAGTAGATCACCATCTGTTGAGACACTTTTACTGTATCAGAGTAGATCACCATCTGTTGAGACACTTACTTTTACTGTATTAGAGTAGATCACCATCTGTTGAGACACTTACTTTTACTGTATCAGAGTAGATCACCATCTGTTAAGACACTTACTTTTACTGTATAAGAGTAGATCACCATCTGTTAAGACACTTTCTTTTACTGTATAAGAGTAGATCACCATCTGTTAAGACACTTACTTTTACTGTATAAGAGTAGATCACCATCTGTTAAGACACTTACTTTTACTGTATTAGAGTAGATCACCATCTGTTGAGACACTTACTTTTACTGTATAAGAATAGATCACCATCTGTTAAGACACTTACTTTTACTGTATTAGAGTACATCACCATCTGTTGAGACACTTACCTTTACTGTATTAGAGTACATCACCATCTGTTGAGACACTTTTACTGTATTAGAATAGATCACTCTTTGTAGATTTCCAGCTGATGAGACATCTGTTTGTCAAGTCAGTGAATTCTGTCACTGTGTTAGAAACTTGTTCATTTACTGTCTATCAAGTTAATTTTTACTAAACATTTAGACAATATGGTTCTTTAGCATATAAGTAAAGTTACGGGTTTTTGGGAAGCGGTCACAATCATTATGATTTTGTTGAGAAGCCATAAAAACTAAAACAAATGAATATAACTTAGGTCAGCATATTTCAGAAAAGATAAAGAACGGAATGTTTGAATGAAGAGTCAAATAAAAGATGTTCACAATGTGGATCATTAATAAGTGTCGTGTTTAGGATCAAATCTCATGTGGTATAGCGAGATACATTCGACAAAGATATTCAGTCGAAATATTCAAGTAGATATATCGGGGGTGAAACGCTAATTATTGGATATTCAGTTCTGAACGTAGCTCTTGTCATTAGACTTTCAATTCTGAACGTAGCTATAGTCATTAGACTTTCAGTTCTGAACGTAGCTATAGTCATTAGACATTCAGTTCTGAACGTAGCTCTTTTCATTAGACATTCAGTTCTGAACGTAGCTCTAGTCCTTAAACTTTCAGTTCTGAATGTAGCTGTAGTCATGAGACATTCAGTTCTTAACGTAACTCTAGTAATTAGACTTTCAGTTCTGAACGTAGCTCTAGTCATTAGACATTCAGGTCTGAACGTAGCTCTAGTCATTAGACATTCAGTTCTGAACGTAGCTCTAGTCCTTAAACTTTCAGTTCTGAACGTAGCTATAGTCATGAGACATTCAGGTCTGAACGTAGCTCTAGTCCTTAAACTTTCAGTTCTGAACGTAGCTATAGTCATTAGACATTCAGTTCTGAATGTAGCTCTAGCCCTTAAATTTCAGTTCTGTACGTAACTCTAGTAATTAGACTTTCAGTTCTGAACGTAGCTCTAGTCCCAAATTTCAGTTCTGTACGTAACTCTAGTAATTAGACTTTCAGTTCTGAACGTAGCTCTAGTCATTAGACTTTCAGTTCTGAACGTAACTTCAGTGATCAGACATTCAGTTTTGGACGTGACTCTTGTCATGAAACACAGGTGGTTTGTTCCCTCATCTAATTTCGTATTTATAGAAATATTTAAAAGTATATCTTTATTTTCAGTGTCGGTCCCTTTGTGTATTTTTATTGTACAAATAAAATAAAAGCATAATTTCCTGTCGTTTGTTAGAAACATTTTTTTTATTACATCCCTCCACAGGAAGGGTGCTCCAGTTGGTAATCTATATTTCATAATTGTTGCTTAACTCTACGTATTCAGTAAAACACTTCATCCAGGTGGCGTAGTGAACTAATTTATATTTATTTCAATAAAGTTTCCAGAAACCTAAGTTTAAAATCGATGGCTCTCAAAGCAGCATTAATTTTTTATATCTGGTTTGAGTTCGTTTACAGTTTTACGTATAAATACCATTTAGGACTTTGGATATGACTCTGTTTACGAAAAAGTTTGAAATGTCACTTTTTCATGGTGTAATATTCACAGAGGGCAGCACGAACTAAGATCGAAAGTCTTTGTCGCTGAACTTTGTATGTAATAAATCAACTAATCGAGAAATCGATACAAACTATATAAACAGTAACTTAATTACGAAGTTAAATAAATGTCCTTGTCCTGTGTGAAACGTGAGTTTGGCGTTATATGTAACCTTAGTGTGAGATGCGACCTTGACATGAAATGTGACGCTAACATGAGATATGATCTTGCTATATGATATGATACTGGTGTGAGATCTAACCTTGGCGTACGTTATGGCTTTGACTTGATATGTGACGTTGACAAGAGAATAAATCATATCCACAAATTTCATTCGCAGGACATCGTACAGGATGTCTGTGAAGTCTGGAACCAGATGCACTTCAGTGAATTGTACAGAATATGTTCTATACGCTGTCCTCATTTGATACAAGTTTATAAACGGTGTTTACATTTCATTTGAACGCTGTGTAGCACATCTGTGTCATTTTCAATGGTCAGACACTCGTTTCAAATTCGTTGTTTCAGATGTTCAGCGATACTGATTTTATCTTTGTACACGTGGGCTTTGAACAGTCCTCAGAAAACGGAATCCGTAGATTTGTTTGTTTGGAGTTAAGAACAAGCCTACATAACGGGCTATCCGTTGCTCTGCCCACCACGAGTATCGAAAGTTTTCTAGCGTTGCAAGTCCTTAGACATACCGCTGTGCCAGTGGGAGGGGGAGACAAACATATGAGAGTTGAGTAGGAGGTTCTCGGAGCAAATTCCTAAAGACCAAGTGTGTCACTCCAATATCCTAGGAAGGTGTAATTCAATCAATCTCGGACTTTTAAGGTGCACATCACCTACGTTTCAGACTCTTTGGACACCCTATACACCTTAAAGTATGTCACTTCTCGGACTTCTTTGTTATATCTAGAAACGTGAACAGACTCAGTGAATGTCTAGGCCATGACCAAATAACAGAATCCAGACCATTTAGCCATTGGGAGATATCAAGTTCTGAAACTATTAATTAAAGTCCCGGGTTAAAGTATGTATTGTAATCTTTCAAGTCGTGTGGTTAATATTTCCTTCCTCCTGTTATTATACTCTTATAAATGGAATCGAAGCAGGCACAGTGCCATGTTGCACTCTACAAGAACTGTATTTCATTAACGAGGATTTTTAATAACTTATTTATAACGCTTATCGATGCACATCGGCCATTCTTCATTCTGAAATAAAGACCGAACATCTCCTATGTGGTTGTGGTCTTAATGTGTTTCTTTGCTTTTGTTACCTAGAGCTTTCATTTAACTTAAACAAACACTTTCTTATGTTATGTTGTTAAGACAGTAAGAAATAATTAACCTAACAGTTCTTCTCTCGTTGCTTCTCTAACTGGTTATTTTGACACGAGCTTGTCCATGAACATGAGATTAATGAATACAGTTTCAAACTACAACAGAAAACGTTCGTCTTGACCAAAATAACTGAGTTCTGATGCAACTTTTCAGTTGTCAACAGTTCCTTTTTGACGCAGCTCCAGTTATCAAAAAATTTCGTTCTAGTTACCAAGTGTTCCGTTTCGGTAGAATTTTATTTATCAATCATTAAGTTTTGGATGTAACTACATCCATTAGACAGTAAGTATTGGATGTAACTATACCCGTTAGACATTAAGTTTTGGATGTAACTACTTCCATTAGACATTAAGTTTTGGATGTAACTGTAACTGTAGTCGTTAGACATTAAGTTTTGGATGTAACTATACCCGTTAGAGATTAAGTTTTGGTTGTTACTATACCAATTAGCCATTAAGTTTTGGATGTAACCGTAGTCGTTAGCCATTAGGTTTTGGATGTAACTGTAGTCATTAGACAATACGCTTAAGATACACTTAAATCATTAGACATTAAGTTTTGGATGTAATTCATCACCTCACACCTAACATCATTAAGTTACAATACCATGTTATATATTAATTTCATGCCTTAGTAAACTGTATATGGTTATTTATTTTCAGATTCGATTCTCGAACGTTACTAATGGTATTGTGATAGGCTATCCGTTCGTCAGTGAAAAACGTTTGTGAAAATTCTATGTCTTTCGTTTTGAAGATATTTTTGTGGGTACTTGTGTATTGTATTTATTATTCTAGGTGGTACAAATTACAGGAGATTCTAGGAGATTTCCTGTCACTCGGAGAAAATGTCCGGACGCGGTTTGAATAAAACTTGCTTCATATCAGTAGTCAATGTATGTTCAGAATGTTGTCTGTTAAAGGCATTGGATAGTAGCTTCAAGTTGTCAAAGTTACGTTCTAGTCTGGACGGAATTTAAAGATTTTGGGGTCTGTCATCTTTCATAGGGTTATATAAGCCCTTTATATTGCTTATGAAACATCACACATACCTCAAATTTGTTTGTTTAAATGACAAATAGGGACCCATTGTATGGAAACAGTTTCAAGGAATAAACATTGGTTAAGACTAAATCATGCTCGTTTTAACTAAAATAACAAAAAAATGAAACCAAAACCTATTGTTTACGTAGTTAGCTTCCATAATGTAAAATTATGGTATACTGTGAGGTGGTGGGGATACTTCTTGACACGTTATTTTATAAGGTAGTAAAAATATACCTAGTAACTGTAATATAGAGAGCGTAAAGATGCGAAATACGGCCATATATATTCCAAAACATACGTCGACAGTTCATAGCAAAAAACATTAACCTGTCTTGCAGGAAGTGATAGAAGTGACTGTTAGTTCCATTTACAACATTCCGTAAATAAGTCTAATAAATGTTTATTGGTTGGCATTCGTCACGATCTGTTTGTAGAACGCGGATTTGAAGAACTTGAGGTTTCAGCTTGTTAAGTTCTGCCATTTCTTTACATTTCGAATTTCGCGCAAAGCTACACGAGGGCTATCTGCGCTAGCCGTCCCTAATTTAGCAGTATAAGACTAAAGGGAAGGCAGCTAGTCATCATCACCCACCGCCAACTCTTGGGCTACTTTTTTACCAATGAATAATGGGATTGGCCGTCACATTATAACGCCCTCACGGCTGGAAGGGCGACCATGTTTGGTGCGACCGAGATTCAAACCCGCGATCCTCGGATTACGAGTCGAACGACTTAACCACCTGGCCATGCCGGGCCCTGCTATTTCTTAAACGTGTAGTAATGACTTATTTACTCGAATTATTTACAGAATTTTGTAATTTAAAGATTGTATCATAATAACTGTTGGGTAAAAGTGTTAAATTAATTGATTTAAAATAGTTTGTTTATAGTTTCACAATTAGTTTTAATAAGCAAACATTGAAATTAATTTTCATTTGCTTATTCACAACATGTAATTTCCAGATGGTGTACACGGAAAATTTAACATTGTGTCCTTTGCAACTAGTAATTTGAAAAAAATATTTTTAGATAAATGAATCGAAATGAATGTCCTCAAGTTTTCCCAATAGACGAAATTGCAAAAATAGAAGTTTGTGCGTCTATCCTTAATTATGTCCTGTAAATAGATGTTTACATACACGCGTCTATTGTTAAATGTGATTTCAAGAATATGCTACCTTTACAAATGCACGTGTAACATTGTTTAGTTTGTTTTAATTACTGGGAACTTCTGACTTCTTTAATCTGATGACTACCAGATAATTACACTTGTCATCAGTTGTTATAGCTACACAACTACCAGATACTTACAGTTGTCATCAGTTGTTACAGCTACACAACTACCAGATAATTACAGTTGTCATCAGTTGTTATAGCTACACAACTACCACATAGTTGTATCAGTTGTTACAGCTACACGACTACCAGATAATTACAGTTGTCATCAGCTGTTATGGCTACACGACTACCACATAGTTGTATCAGTTGTTATAGCTACACGACTACCAGATAATTACAGTTGTCATCAGTTGTTATAGCTACACAACTACCGGATAATTACAGTTGTATCAGTTGTTATAGCTACACGACTGTTTTTTTTAGTCATGCGATGTATTGATGAGAAAAATGAAAACTCGCGTGCGAAATCGAACTCAAAATCTCAGTGTTATAAACATATCAGTGATATAAACATATCAGTGTTATAAACATATCAGTGTTATAAACATATCAGTGATATAAACATATCAATGTTATAAACATATCAGTGTTTTCACTCTGCTTAATGAACACAGGTTCACATAATTAAGTGGATTTAAATAACGCTGACTTCCAAATTACTTTATAATCGATAACACTATGTAACACAATGTTTACTACTTCTTGTTCCTGGACAGAAAGTGTTATTTCCCAATTACTTATGTCTAAAGTAAATGGAAAAGACCTATTTTTTCTCTTCAAACTTTGCTTTTGTGATCTGGGAGTGTATAACAAAAACATGATGGGAGACTATATTTGGGGCTGATATGTAAAAGTGATTTACATCACAGACAAATCTCGAAAAATACTCACTTCTAAACATTTTTGTATAACTTTAGTATAAATACATGTAAATCTTGATTCATATGTTGTTTTATTCAGACCTTATGCAAACTAAAATGTGCAAATTTGTCCGTTTTACATAGAAAATAGGTTAATTTCTAAATTTCATTATCCAGGTCACAAAAGCAAAGTTTGAAGGGAATAATGGCCACTTTCTGTAACTTTACAATATAAGTAATTAAACACATACTATCCAGGAACAAAGTTTGTGTTGCATAATGTAATGAACTCTGAAATAACAGTTAGATCAGAGTGTTTTACAAAAAAGTACGTGATGCTAAGTATTTTTTTTAGACTCTTCGTCATTAATGGTGTATTAGTTTGACGCTTTCCTTGTTCTAGAAAATCTATTAGTCGCTTATTAGGCTTAGTGATACCAAATGACAACAAAGAAGCTGAAAAAGATAGAAGCTGGTTTCAGCTAGATGAGTGAGATGTGTATAGCCCCTAAACATTCGTTCTGTTCATCAGCAGTTTCATTAATACACGCTCGAACAGACCCCATGTGTTCTTTCTATATTGCAAAATGACTTTCAGCATCGCCCCTGCTGGAAATGAATCGTGTGAGCGATAACAGGATCTAGTAAGCTTTTGAAGATTGCCGACGTGTGTGTGTGGTATGAAACACAGACATTAAGTTCTGGCTCCCAAGAGTTCAAAGAACTACCAGTTGTAGAAACGTTTCAGTGCACCATGAAGAACTGATAATGACCCTGTATGATTGTATCTCAGAGCGGCTGGTAGGGATATTAAATTTTTACTAATAAAACGGAGAACAACGTTTAGACCTTCTTAGGTCATCTTCAGATTAACAAAGAGCGAGTTTACAACTGACTGTTGCAAACGGACACCGTCTTAGGTGTTAGGGACGAGAGAATAAACGTGTACCGGACTGTAGGGGCGTTGCAGTTACATGTTAAGGTTTTTAATTAGTATAGCTATAAAGGTGTTCCTTTATATTGGTTTAATTTTGGTTTTGGTTGCTGTATAAGTTGGGCTTCTCTGATCTTGTGTTTCTTTATATTTGTTTCCATATTTAATATCTGGTTGTTTTCTATTATTGTGTTGTTTTTATTTGATTTGCAGTGTTCAAAAACATGTGAAGGTGTGTTTTTTTATGTTCTTTGAATCTAGTTTCCATTTTCTGCTTGTTTCTCCAATACAGAAATCGTGTCAGTTATCACATTGTATTTTATAAATTATGTTGGTGTTGTGTTTGTCAGTCTAGTTTTTACATAATATAGACTTTAGTTTTGTACCTGTTTTTTGAATAAATTTGGTATTAACTGGAATGTTGTGTTTTATTTAAAGTTTTTTCCACAAGTTGGTTATTTTTTCTGCTGATGTGGGGAACATATGGTATGCAGCAGTGTAAGGTTTTGTTGTTTGTTGTATCTTGGGATTTACTGTTGTTTGTTTGTTGTTTGTCTAGATTTGTGTGTATAATTTTTTCCACGGTTTTTTGAGGATATATGATGATGTTGTTGAAGTGTTGTTTTGTTCATTTCATAATAAAGTTCATAATAATAAAGTTAAAAGAATCTTTGAAAGACGAGCTGACGTCACATAAAGCACGAGCTGACGTCACATAAAGTATAAAAGTTTTGATGTAATTTCCCTCTTCACAGAAGTCCCAACAAGTGAAGCCTGCAAGATAGCTTTGGAACTCCAAGATCCCAACCCACTGGTACACAACCACAGCAACCAATTAACAACCTTTATAGAATTCACTACCACCAAAACTAACTTTATGTTAAATAACCAAAACTACCTATAAATAAATGGCCTAAGTATGGGGAATCCCGTGTCACCAGTTTTAGTGAACATTTTATGACACAGATTGAATCACAAGCGATCAGTTCAGCCTCACACCCACCACTATACTGGTACAGGTAAGTTGATTATACAGTTGCTGGATTCACCTCTACAGAACACAGTTAACTCGATACACCCCAATATTAAGTTCACCTGTGAACAGGACAAAACTAACCAAATAGCATTTCTTAACATCAAGATTACTAGAACTGATACACAATTCAAAAAAAACAGAAATCCACAAAAAAATCACCCATACTGGATTATACATTCCCAGCACATGAAACAAAACAAAGACTCGACATATTAAGAAACCAAAAACAAACACAACCACACAATTTTGTTCACCTGATAAAATTAACAAAATAAAACAACACTTCATCAACATCAACAAATTTCCCCAAACCCGTTGAAAAATTACAGACACAAACCTACACAAACAACAAGCAAACAACAATAAATCCCAAGATACAACAAACTACAAAATCTTATACTGCTGCATACCATATGTTCCTGACATCAGCAAAAAAATAACCAACATTTGGAAAAACTTATAACAAAACACACAACATTCCAGTAAACACCAAATTTATTTAAAACCAGGTACAAAACTAAAGTCCATATTATGTAAAAATACAGTGACAAAAAACAACACCAACATAATTTATAAAATACAATTCAACAACAGCCAGGACTTCAATATTGAAGAAACAAGTAAAAAAACAACAACAACAAAAGGAAACCAGATTCAAAGAACACAAAAATACCTTCACACATATTTGAACACTTCAAATAAAATAAACACAACATAACCATAGAAAACACCCAGTAGAGAAACAAATATAAACAAACGCAAAATCAGAGAAGCCCTACTTATACAGCAACTAAAACCGAAATTAAACCAATATAAAGGAACATATTTTTCTTGTACTAGTTAATATCCTAGCATCTAACTGCAACTCCCCCTACAATCTCGTACCTGTTTATACTCTCGTTCCTAAGACATGTGTCCGGCAACAGTCAGTTGTAAACTCATTCTTTGTTACCTTGAAGATGATCTAGGAAGGTTCAAACGTTGTTCTCCGCTTTATGAGTAAAACTGTTAATACATACACCGGCCCAGCATGGCCAAGTGGTTAAGACACTAGCCTCATAATTTGAAAGTTGTGGGTTCGCGTGATAAGAGAGAGAGGGTCTTTTGTTTGTTTTGAACTTCGCGCAAAACTACACGAGGTCTATTTGCGCTAGCTGTCCGTAATTTAGCAGTGTAAGACTAGAAAAAGGCAGCTAGTCACCACTACCCACCGCCAACTCCTGGGCTACTCTTTTACCAAGAAATAGTGGGATTGACCGTCACATTATAGCGCCCCCCACGATTGAAAGGGCGAACATGTTTGATGTGACGGGGATTCGAACCCGCGACCCTAAGATTACAAGTCCAATGCCTTAACCACCTGACATTGCTGAGCCGTATACAGTTTTGAAAGAAGCTATATATATCACTCCCGTTAATCTAGTGGCCAGGAGGGGACCGTTGAATCGCGTCCTGGTTAGGTTTGTATCTGTCACAGAAATGATGACACACTAGACTTAACTGTTGTGAGAATATGAAAACTGTGGACGTAATAGGAAGATCAAATGACTTAAACTTAGGAAAATATAGGAACAGGTACTAAGAGTGAAAATATAGAAACAGGCATTAAGAGTGAAAATATAGAAACAGGCACTAAGAGTGAAAATATAGAAACAGGCACCAAGAGTAAAGTATATAGAAAACAGGCACAAGAGTGAAAATATAGGAACAGGCAATAACAGTGAAAAAATATAGAAACAGGCACTAAGAGTGAAAATATAGAAACAGGCAATAACAGTGAAAACATAGGAACAGGCAATAACAGTGAAAACATAGGAACAGGCACTAACAGTGAAAATATGGGAACAGGTACTAACAGTGAAAATATAGGAACAGGCAATAACTGAAAAAATATAGGAACAGGTACCAATGAAAAAAATATAGGAACAGGTACTAACTGGAATAAGAAAATATAGGAACAGGGTACTAACAGTGAAAATATAGGAACAGACACAACAACAGTGAAAATATAGGAACAGTCACCAACAGTGAAATTATTAACGAAATGTTGGCCGGTTAAACAAATACACCAGAAACTTGTATGTGGTCCACAACCAAACCGTAATCTAGAATTTCACGTTACGACTTATTCGCGTATAAATTAGTGTCACTGGGGACTCATGTATCATAATATGTTCAGTAATTTTATGTTTTATTGCTTATGATCTAAATGTTAAAACGTGGCCGAACAGACAAAGGAAGCCACTCAGTATGTACGTAAAATACTGAGTAATGTGTTGGTACAACGTTGTTGTTTTTCTGTACGACTCCATACGATATTAGTGTTAGTGTAACTCTTACGTTATATATATAACAGTAATGCAGTGGATAAATACTTTAAGAAATGGTTTTAAAAAATCAACGGGTTTGTTATTGACTTCTTTGGTAATTTTAGAGTTGGGTGTTCTGAAGTGGTTTTGTTTTTCAAAGTTCAAAGGGTGCTTTTATTTATATAAAAATGATAAAACCAAAAAATGGATCCTTTATTGAATTTTTAAATTATCTCATGAATTTTAATGCAATTTAAAACTACGTTTAAATCAAACACATTTTAGGTGTATTTGCAACAATCTTTTATTTTGTTTGAGTAAAACAACAACAATAAATGTTTCTTTAGAGTGTATGTGTGGAAAAAGGCTTAACCAGTTAACCAAATAACATCCCGGAGACCCAGAAGTTAAACTTCTCCTTAAATCTGACAAGTAACGCCAGGCCCTCTTCCTTACGATCTTATTAATTGGCTACGGAACGAGTTTACTGACATGCAGCTGTTCATTATAGCATGTCGTGCCACGAGTCCCTTTTTTTAGTGTTTAGCGCAGGGGACACCAAACATGATCGGCTGATGGCAACTTCGGTGTTGCCATGTAATCATTATCTGTTACTTCGGAGTCTTCTAATGAACGCTGTTTGTGTCGAAACATGAACAGCCTTATACATAAGAACCGCTGCATACAGTTAATAAAATCATTTGAATGTTGTCTTTTTTTTTTTTTTTTTTAATAACAATTCCAGTTAGCCATATACTTGGAGCAAAACTGGCCTTCACCGCAACTGATTAAATGAAGTTTTTTTACGTTTCTACTTGATAATGTAAGAGATTCCTCGTAACAGCATTTTCGGCTGTAATCCCAAGATAACTCAACTCATTTCTGATTCGTTTTAGACATTCCAGAATTACCTAACCATACAGGTGAAAAATAACATTCTCATTTTAGTTCTGTTGTGTTAGAATATTAAAGTTTGTAAAATACAGAACGCCTGATTGAGGTTACTTATAATTCCAGATTAATATAAAAATTTAACTCAGAGTCAATCAGGACTGTTACGACTATAATCTGTTATTCCTGATTGGACGTCGTTTACTAACAATAACCTTTAATTCAATTGGACGAAAGTCATGCTAATTCATGATTAAAGAAAGGTTACTTTAGGACATGAAAAGTTGCTTCACTTGTTTGTAATTGTAAGAAACGCCCATAAAACTGCAAAACACAAAATATGAATCTCCCAAATTTGCTTGTTTCTCCACAAGAATCCAAGAAACCTTCGTGCTAAATTTGTTTAAGATCCATCAAAAAGAGGTGAGGTTTGATAAAAAAAAAAAAAACGCTCATAAAACCCGCAAAATGCAAAATGGACCCAGTAAAATTCCATACTATATTTGGCGAAGATCCATCCACACTATGCGAGTTAATTACATGGCTATAAAACAGACAGTGCTACTACATTTATATGGATTCTAAGTAAATCCACGATGTATTATTATTGGCTTGGAGTAGAATGCTCGATTTAATTTGTATGAAGCTTAGCTCTTCTGCGAAACATGACGTTTTACAAAGCATAAAGTGCAAATTTTAATCGAGTTAAATTTGATAAATTAGCGCAACTTACTCGTCTGGTTTAATTATAGTGAAATAAAGTGCGATTTTGTTGGCACAGATCTGAAGTTTCTTTGCTAGGCTTAACAGCAGTTAATATATCTTGTTTGTTTTTAATCACCTAATTTATAAACGTAGTTACGTTTTAGCATGTGATTATTGTCTTCTTGTCTTTCAATGATTTCTAAGAATTCGAGGTAAAAGGAACTTTTTCCAACATAGCATTCAACTACAGCTTTATGAATAATGGCTAAACAATAACAGTTTGGACCCGGCATGGTCAGGTGGTTAAGGCACTCCACTCGTAATCTGAGTGTGAGGTCGTCTAATCCCCGTCGCACCAAACATGCTCGCCCTTTCAACCGCGGGGCGTTATAATGTAACGGTCAATCCCACCTATTCGTTGGAAAAGAGTAGCCCAAGAGTTGGCGGTGGGTGGTGAAGACTTACATTACAAAATTAGGGACGGTTAGCACAGATAGCCCTCGTGTAGCTTTGCGCGAATTTCTAAAACACACAAACGAACAATAACAATTTGAGGTAAAAAGGTACTTCTTTTTTTAAAATCTTAAAGATATGGCGGTTAAAACTAAGGAAGAAATTAGCACATTAACACATGATGTAACACAAAAATGTGTTGTATTAATATCAAAGTATGTAATACAAAAATATGATGTAACACAAAAATGTGTTGTATTAATATCAAAGTATGTAATATTATCACACAAATCTGGTGTCTTAACCCTGAGGTATGGTGTAGTAATACAAAAATATATGTTAAGTTAACAAATGTGGTGTATTAATACAAAGATACAGTGCACTAATATCAAGATATGTGTAGTTAACCTAAACATAAAGCGGTGTTAACTATATGAAACACAAAACACAACTACCGAATCATGTTTCCTCACTTTACAAAATGTTCAAGTTGATGTTTCACGAAACAGAATTATCACAGAACGTGAATATTTCACATGAAGCTGTTTTCACTTTTCCTTTGCAAGTTAAGTATGGGCCATGTCTTCGTTAAAGATACTTAATCAGGCGATCTATCTATCTGGCGCATGTTTGTCTGTGTGTTTAGCTGTTTTATCCATCAGCTGAAATTTCTATCCGTAACACCCTATATATTTTTCTATATTTATATTAAAGCCGAGCCTAAAGTTAACCAAGGAAAGATATCACCAGGAAAGTTGATTCATTAATACCAGGATTTACGTCATTTTCCAATAATCAAGAAGGACAGAAAATAACTCGGAAATTCATGTATTCCTTTCCTGTGATAGAATTTTGTGAGATTACGAAGTTCATGCATCACAACAACAGTTTAGAACTGAACCGTGATAATATCAACTTGACGGAAACCACTATGTTTTAGAATTAAGACGAAAGCTTCGTCATGGCGGACAAGTTGTTTTACAGATGATTACAGCTTATTTCTCGCGTTAGTTAGACGTTGGTACGCTTATGCCAAGGCCCGGCATGGCCAAGCATGTTAAGGCGTGCGACTGTAATCCGAGGGTCGCGTGTTCGCATCCCCTTCGCGCCAAACATGCTCGCTTTTCAGCCGTGTGGGCGTTATAATGTGATGGTCAATCTCACTATTCGTTGGTAAAAGAATAGCCCAAGAGTTGGCGATGGGAGGTGATGACTAGCTGCCTTCCCTCTAGTCTTACACTGCTAAATTAGGGACGGCTAGCACAGATAACCCTCGAGTAGCTTTTGCGAAATTAAACAAAACAAAACAAACAAACAAAGCTTATGTCAACGAGTCAGTTATTAAAATTTTACTGGAAGAATCAAATCATTGCTTTTAAAAATCAATCCATTTTAACTATCACTAACTTTGCAAAGTTTTGTAAATATACTTACAATTATAATTTATTTAACTAATGTTTCATACGTTAAAATTATGTTTTTTTTTACTTTTTTAATGTAATGAATTTCGTGCAGTCTTTATTTTATGTATATTTTACAGTATCAAATAACTTTGTAAATGTATTTGTATTTGTTTGTTTTTAAGTTCGGACAAAATAGACGAGGGCAATCTGCACTAGCCATCCCTAATTTAACAGTGTAAGACTAGAGTGATGGCAGCTAGTCATCACCACCCACTGCCAACTCTGGGGCGACTCTTTGCCAACGAATGGTGGGATTGATCGCCACATATAATGCCACTACAGCTGAAAGAGCGAGCATGTTTGGTATGACGAGGTTCTAACCCGCGACCCTCGGATTACGAGTCGAACCCCTAACTCATCTGGCTATACCATGCCATGGAATGTTTTGTAATAACAAAATACTTAACTGTAAACTAAAGAACTCATTTTGTTAACACTAAACTTAATAAGTTATTGAGTCAATTCTGTAACATTGAATATAAATTACTGAGTTAAACTTTTAACACCAAAACTACTTGACGAGAAACTATAAAGTTAACAATATAACATTTAACTCTTCACTAGTGATGAGGGTATGGAACCAGGACTGTTTAAATTATTTAATTGATGTCGTAACTCCAGAGATTGCTTAATTGTAAGCTATTTAAATAAGACCACGTTAATCATTAAGCTAATTTTGTATCACCAAGTTTACGTAATTGTAAAATATTGAGCTATTGTCACAAAAATCAAAAATACTTCATTGTACAATAATTCACCAGCAAGTTAGTAAATCCTAATTTGTTTAATTGTATATCATTCAGCTAATTTTGTATATTCTAATCTATGTTATAGCATATCGTTCAGCTAATTTTGTATATCCTAATCTATGTTATTGTATATCGTTCAGCTAATTTTGTATATCCTAATCTATGTTATAGTATATCGTTCAGCTAATTTTGTATATCCTAATCTATGTTATAGTATATCGTTCAGCTAATTTTGTATATCCTAATCTATGTTATAGCATATCGTTCAGCTAATTTTGTATATCCTAATCTATGTTATTGTATATCGTTCAGCTAATTTTGTATATCCTAATCTATGTTATTGTATGTTGTTGAGTTAATTTGGTAAATAAAATTCTACTTAAGTTAAAAACTATCGAGGAACATTAGTAGCATCAAATAAACCTAACTGTAAAATACTGAACTAGTTTTGAACACCAAAACTACTTGGTTCTAAACTACTTTATAGTATCAAACAAACTGAGTCTAAGTTTATTGGGAAGATTCAACATGGAAAAAATCAAACCTATTTTTCCAAATAGTAAAAAATAGCCTCAAATATCTGCTATTATTACTGCTTCTGATGCACTTATATGTTAAACACAGTTCAATAATAAAACACACACTTTCATACGTTTTCGTAAGAGATTCCTACTATCCAGATGATATAATTATTAGCTAAATATGAAAATAATATCTAAATCTGGAAGAACAAGAAATCCTGTGGTTCTTACCAATTTTCCTGGTATTAAAATTCAAACTATTACTCTAGAAAACTTGTCATTACAGCTTAATCTTTTATCACAAACTACGTTTAGTTTCTGTTAATTACTGATTAGATTAAGTTAATTAAATAGATCGGAACTGAAGTTTAACTCAATAATAAATATAGCTAATTTAATATACTATTTTCAAGTCCTGATTTTAAATATCTCGTCAAAGAGGTGCTCTCACTTTTAACGATAATTTCGGCCATAATTCTAAAAAGATACCCTACGGAGTTCTAATAGAATAAGATATTTAATTTTGTCCTAAATCCGTTGAATTACGCTTAAGGACCCAACTTGAATACTGTATTTTTATAGTAAGATAAACGTTCCTCGTGATTCAAGTGAAGTTGCTTATACCTTATCTTATATTGTATGTAATGAAATATACATGGAGGTAGAAAAACTGATAACTCTATATACTCAACTGATTGGTCCAAATCTTTAGCACCTAACAAAGTCTGTTAAAGAACAGAAAACAAGAATATTTCGAGTTAATAACTGTTGGTGCCCGACATGTCCAGGATTCGACTAGTAACCTGAGGATTGGGGTTCGAATGTAATAACTGTTGGTGCCCGACATGGCCAGGATTCGACTAGTAACCTGAGGATTGGGGGTTCGAATCTAATAACTGTTGGTGCCCGACATGGCCAGGATACGACTAGTAACCTGAGGATTGGGGGTTCGAATCTAATAACTGTTGGTGCCCGACATGGCCAGGATTCGACTAGTAACCTGAGGATTGGGGGTTCGAATGTAATAAACTTGGTGCCCGACATGGCCAGGATTCGACTAGTAACCTGAGGATTGGGGTTTCGAATCTAATAATTGTTGGTGCCCGACATGGCCAGGATTCGACTAGTAACCTGAGGATTGGGGGTTCGAATTCCCGATACACCAGACATGCTCGCTCTTTCAGCCGTGGGGCCGTTACAATGTTACGATAAATCCCACTATTCGTTGGTAAAAGATTATCCAAGAGTTGGCGGTGGGTGATGATGACCAGTTGTCTTTCCTCTAGTTTTACACTGTTAAATTGGGGACGGCTAGCGCAGATAGCCTCATGTAGCTTTGCGCGAAATTCAAAAACGAACAAAAAACGAACGGACAAATAACTGTTGGCAGACATTGCTGAAATATGGATTGTATTTATCCCATTTATTAGACTCAGATTGTGAAGAACACTGTGTCTTCGTGGTTTGTTGAAACTGATGTACTTACAGTCGATTATCAGATACAGATTATCACAAATATATCCGTGATTATTCTAGCCATGTTTTAAAATTGGTTTTATCGCAAACACTTGAACTAAGCAAGCCGTTTAAAGATGCACTCGACGTTATTAGCTACGTTATAAAATACCAGTCCTTACCCCAGAAAGTAAGAATACAATAGTTGTCTTCTTTTGTCAGTAGGTTTCAAGGTTGTTACATGGGGATCTGTCTAACGTTTAAAGAGAGTATGGGCATTTAGTTTTCATTTAAACTATTCACAGTAGTGGGGATTTAGTTTTTATTTATAGTTCTTTACAATAATGGGAATTTAGTTTTTATTTATAGTTTTACAGTAGTGGGGATTTAGTTTTTTATTTATAGCCTTTTACAGTAATGTGGGGTTTAGCCTTCCAAGCAATATTTTACACCAATCAGGGTCCGGCAACAAAGTGGGTGGAGATTTAGTTTTTATTTATAGCTTTTACAGTAGTGGGATTTAGTTTTTATTTATAGTTTTTACAGTAGTGGGGATTTAGTTTTTATTTATAGAGTTTTTACAGTAGTGGGATTTAGTTTTTATTTATAGTTTTACAGCAGTGGGGATTTAGTTTTATTTATAGTTTTTACAGCAGTGGATTTAGTTTTATTTATAGTTTTACAGTAGGTGGGGATTTAGTTTTATTTATAGTTTTACAGTAGTGGGGATTTAGTTTTTTATTTATAGTTTTACAACAAATGGGGGTTTAGTTTTATTTATACTACTTTTACAGTAGTGGGGATTTAGTTTTCCTAGCAATATTTTACACTAATGGGGGGCCCGGCATGGCCAGGTGGGTTAAGGCGTTCGGTTTGTAATCTGAGGGTCACGTGTTCGAATCCATCTTACACCAAACATGCTCGCCTTTACAGCCGTAGGGGCTTTATATTTGTTGGTAAAAGAGTATCCCAAGAGTTGGCGGTGGATGGTGATGACTAGCTGCCTTCCCTATAGTTTTACACTCCTAAATTAGGGGCGGCTAGCGCAGATAGCCCCCGAGTAGCTTTACGCGAAATTCAAAACAAACAAAAAGCAATATAAAATGAAATCTTATATAGGACGTGGAATAAAACAATGGTTTCAGTCGCCGCTCACACTGTGTGATGTTTTAACTCGAAGCGAACTTTACTATTTTCTTTTGTTCCATCGGCTCACTTCCGCCATCTTTCTTCCCTAGAAAATTACAATGTCGCTTTTAATAGCAAGTCGAGAAGCAGCTAAGTTAGCGTGGTCCATTTTATCTTGTTTTTTAGATCTTATCCCAAACAGCGTTAAAACCATGTCAGTTTCTTGCTCTACTGTTTCTAAACCTGACAAGAGAAAGTACGGTCTTTTTCAGTCCATAGTGTGTTCACCGAAGCATGGTCAACCAGCACTCTTCAATCTGCTCTACGAAGCAGTTATTCGAGCGGATATTTCGGAAGGCCAAACATAAATTTTGCATATCTAATCGTTTCTGACCTATTTCTTTACAAATTCTGAAGTCCTTACAGTCGATATATGAAATTCAATTATTTTAAAACAAATTGGTTTCTTCACGTTTAGTTTGGACAAGATTCTTAGAATAAATACACTGACGACGAAGTTGTTATCTCTTATGTTGCAATAACCTCAATGATTGGTGTTTTGGGTCTACGGATAACTAGTATAAAGAATTAGCTTCTAAATCAAATTATGTCAAAGAAACGAAATTATAATGCTCGTAAAAGTAATTACAGCCACCATATGTCTCATAAGAGATGAATATTTCGTACGGTTTTATTACGGAAGCCAACCGTTAGCGATAATGAAATAACAAAGTTGTCCAAAGTTAAAACATGTTTGATATCAGTCATATCTTGAATCTTAAAGAACAAGTGGGTAAATAAATTGTTATGGGATTAAAATGCTAACATAGTTTAAGTTACAAACCATTGAACTATTATTTACAGTAAATAGTCGTTTTAAAGAAGTATTTATAATGAAAATATACAGAAATATATATAATAATAAGAAGAGAATTTGTATTTTTTGCTTACCAGCAAACAACCAGAACGTGTTAATTAAATACGAGAAAACAGAAAAACCTATGATTTTTGTGAAATACATGTGTAGATATTTCTTAACGATTAAACAGAGGGTGTGTGTGTGTGTGTGTGTTTTTTGAATTTCGCACAAAGCTACTCGAGGACTATCTGCGCTAACCGTCCCTAATTTAGGAGCGTAAGACTAGATGGAAGGCAGCTAGTCATCACCACCCACCGCCAACTCTTGGGCTACACTTTACAAACTAATAGTGGGATTGATCGTAAAATTATAAAGCTCTCATTGGTGAAAGGGCGAGCATGTTTGGTGCGACGGGGATCTGAACGGCCTTAACCCACCTGGCCATACCGGGCTCCAATAGTAAAACTATTTTCATTACATATTCTCAGAAAATAGTATAACAACATAGTAATTCATGGAAATTTGGCTTACTGTTTAGTATACTAACAATCTGTATACTTTGAAGATATGTGTTTATGACTTTGAGGTGGTGGTGTGGGTTATAAGAGTGACTGTTAAATCCCCAGAGTTTGTGATGGTCGCTGTTAATCAGCCGTCTTTCCTCTATTTCTTCCTACGCAGGTAAGCCTTGGTAGCTTTGTGCGAAAGTCCTAAACAAAGGAGACAAGAATTCGAACAAACATTTCGATATCTACAGAATAAAGAAGGTGTTTAGTGTTAGCAGTCCAAAGAAAGTAAATAATGACGTCATGGGATTAGTTCCCTATTAACCAATTGCAGATTTCAAACATTATTAGAATCTGGAACTCTGATATTTAAACGGCGGTTTTATTGACACTGAACATATCTAAGGGAATTAATACCATTGTAACTAAACTATACTATTAATCTCATCCCATTACTGTTCAGCGGTGTGCTTAAAGTCTTATAACTTTCAGATTCTGAGCTCGAACCCTGCTGTGATATTCTACTGTGTAGACTTTGCTTTACGAGTTAAGGTCTACTTGAAATTCTATAAACTACATTGAACTAATTTGCAAAGTCTTATGGGAGAATGTTTATGCGACGCAAACAATATAATTATCAAATCAAAAAATTGTGGGTAAACTTCGATCGGTTTTTAAACTTTTATCAACTAACGTTTTTTATCTTTCCAATATCGATTAATAAACGTCTATACTTTTCATGAATCAAAACTTGAATCAATCTGATGATTCTTTTCTCAGATCTTTGCTGGGAATGCAAATCGTTGTTAGTATCTGAATATATTTCTGAACTGAATTATATCGGGTGTGTTGATTTCCATGTTTCTGGATTCTTTAAAATTCATGCAATTATTGAACCTGCCAGCCAGACCCACCATTTTAACTCAGGTGATACAAGTTATAATCGTTGTATCAGTACCAAACTTACATTATCTGAGTTTATTACAGAGATGCTCGTTGTCTGTTGCTCATACGGTGATAATTTCTAATTATTAATTAACGACTGAAATATATTATTATTATGGTTAGTAAATATTGGTTCTTTTTATTAACTTGCATTGTCATTAAATTGTTAGGTATTATTCTGTTATTACGTATTGTGGTTATTAAGTTGTTATGTTTCTACATTACTGGTTTGTTGTTAACCCTTATTGTCATTAAATTGTTATTATTATTCTGTCATTGTGGTTATTAAGTTGTTATGTTTCTACCTTATTGGTTTGTTGTTAACCCTGATTGTCATTAAATTGTTATTATTGGTCTGTCATTAAGCCTTGCGGTTATTAAGTTGTTATGTTTTTACATTATTGGTTTGTTGTTAACCCTTATTGTCATTAACTTGTTATTATTGGTCTGTCATTAAGCCTTGCGGTTATTAGGTTGTTATGTGTCTACATTATTGGTTTGTTGTTAACCGTTATTGTCATTAACTTATTATTATTGGTCTGTCATTGTGGTTATTAAGTTGTTATGTTTCTACATTATTGGTTTGTTCTTAACCCTTATTGTCATTAACTTGTTATTATTGGTCTGTCATTGTGGTTATTAAGTTGTTATGTTTCTACATTATTGGTTTGTTGTTAACCCTTATTGTCATATACTTGTTATTATTGGTCTGTCATTAAGCCTTGTGATTATTAAGTTGTTACGTTTCTTATTATTGGTTTTTAACAAGATTAATCGTCATTAAATTATAATTATTCTTCTGTTATCATATTTAATCGTCAATTAATATTGTTTTGTTACAAAACTATTTATTCCGCCTAACTAAAGGAGGCGTGGTTTGTTGGGTTAGCTAATTTGAATTCTTCATTTTATATACTTTCAACTAAATCTACCGTTGATTTGTTCCTATCGCAGTGTAAGCATGTTGTATCGTGTCGTATTGTGTAATAGAAATGATTGTAAGTGTTCTGTATATTGTGGTGAAAACATACCTTGATAAAAAAAACTTGACGCACTTAGTTATTCATACCTTCCGTTGTGCTAAAAAATTGAAGAATTATTAGAAGTAGGAACATTAGATTTGGGGTTAGCAACAACAAATGGAATGGTGGTTGCTGGGTGAAATGGATTGTATATTTTTTTTATGGATCACGCAAAAAAAAGAATTTTCTTATATTTAAGGAGAACTTAAGTATTTATATAGGATTTTAACCGATTAAGAATGTGATAGATGAAATGTTTAGTTACGTACAATTTGCACTTGTGAGTTGATTTGATATCATCTCTACTGCAGCCTGTACCCGGTGTTTTATCTATTAGTAATTAAAATTAGAGTGAGGTTTAAAACTTAGTAATTTTGAGTTTTGTTCTATGTGTAATATTCAACAATGTTTGAGTTTTATTCTATTTGTAATATTCAACAATGTTTGAGTTTTGTTCTATTTGTAATATTCAACAGTGAGTTTTGTTCTATGTGTAATATTCAACAGTGAGTTTTGTTCTATGTGTAATATTCAACAGTGAGTTTTGTTCTATGTGTAATATTCAACAGTGAGTTTTGTTTCTATTTGTAATATTCAACAGTGTGTTTTGTTCTATGTGTAATATTCAACAGTGAGTTTTGTTCTATGTGTAATATTCAACAGTGAGTTTTGTTCTATTTGTAATATTCAACAGTGAGTTTTGTTCTATGTGTATTCAACAGTGAGTTTTGTTCTATGTGTAATATTCAACAGTGAGTTTTGTTCTATGTGTAATATTCAACAGTGAGTTTTGTTCTATGTGTAATATTCAACAGTGAGTTTTGTTCTATTTGTAATATTCAACAGTGAGTTTTGTTCTATTTGTAATATTCAACAGTGTGTTTTGTTCTATGTGTAATATTCAACAGTGTGTTTTGTTCTATGTGTAATATTCAACAGTGAGTTTTGTTCTATGTGTAATATTCAACAGTGAGTTTTGTTCTATTTGTAATATTCAACAGTGAGTTTTGTTCTATTTGTAATATTCAACAGTGAGTTTTGTTCTATGTGTAATATTCAACAGTGAGTTTTGTTCTATGTGTAATATTCAACAGTGAGTTTTGTTCTATGTGTAATATTCAACAGTGAGTTTTGTTCTATGTGTAATATTCAACAGTGAGTTTTGTTCTATTTGTAATATTCAACAGTGAGTTTTGTTCTATGTGTAATATTCAACAGTGAGTTTTGTTCTATGTGTAATATTCAACAGTGAGTTTTGTTCTATATTTGTAATATTCAACAGTGAGTTTTGTTCTATGTGTAATATTCAACAGTGAGTTTTGTTCTATTTGTAATATTCAACATGAGTTTTGTTCTATGTGTAATATTCAACAGTGAGTTTTGTTCTATGTGTAATATTCAACAGTGAGTTTTGTTCTATGTGTAATATTTAACAGAGTTTTGTTCTATTTGTAATATTCAACAGTGAGTTTTGTGTTCATTTGTAATATTCAACAGTGAGTTTTGTTCTATGTGTAATATTCAACAGTGAGTTTTTTGTTCTCATGTGTAATAATATTCAACAGTGAGTTTTGTTCTATGTGTAATATTCAACAGTGAGTTTTTATTCTATTTGTAATATTCAACAGTGAGTTTTGTTCTATTTGTAATATTCAACAGTGAGTTTTGTTCTCTGTGTAATATTCAACAGTGAGTTTTGTTCTATTTGTAATATTCAACAGTGAGTTTTATTCTATTTGTAATATTCAACAGTGAGTTTTGTTCTATTTGTAATATTCAACAGTGAGTTTTGTTCTATTTGTAATATTCAACAGTGAGTTTTGTTCTGTGTGTAATATTCAACAGTGAGTTTTGTTCTACGTGTAATATTCAACAGTGAGTTTTATCTCTATTTGTAATATTCAACAGTGAGTTTTGTTCTATTTGTAATATTCAACAGTGAGTTTTGTTCTGTGTGTAATATTCAACAGTGAGTTTTGTCTCTACGTGTAATATTCAACAGTGAGTTTTATTCTATTTGTAATATTCAACAGTGAGTTTTGTTCTGTTTATAATATTCAACAGTGAGTTTTTGTTCTCTATGTGTAATATTCAACAGTGAGTTTTATTCTATTTGTAATATTCAACAGTGAGTTTTGTTCTATTTGTAATATTCAACAGTGAGTTTTGTTTTGTGTGTAATATTCAACAGTGAGTTTTGTTCTATGTGTAATATTCAACAGTGAGTTTTATTCTATTTGTAATATTCAACAGTGAGTTTTGTTCTATGTGTAATATTCAACAGTGAGTTTTATTCTATTTGTAATATTCAACAGTGAGTTTTTTGTTCTATTTGTAATATTCAACAGTGTTTGAGAGTTTTGTCTCTATTTGTAATATTCAACAGTGAGTTTTATTCTATTTGTAATATTCAACAGTGTTTGAGTTTTGTTCCATTTGTAATATTCAACAGTGAGTTTTATTCTATTTGTAATATTCAACAGTGAGTTTGTTCTATTTGTAATATTCAACAGTGAGTTTTGTTCTATGTGTAATATTCAACAGTGAGTTTTTGTTCTATTTGTAATATTCAACAGTGAGTTTTGTCCTATGTAATATTCAACAGTGAGTTTTGTTCTATTTGTAATATTCAACAGTGTTTGAGAGTTTTTGTTCTATTTGTAATATTCAACAGTGAGTTTTGTTCTATGTGTAATATTCAACAGTGAGTTTTGTCTCTATGTGTAATATTCAACAGTGAGTTTTGTTCTATTTGTAATATTCAACAGTGAGTTTTGTTCTATGTGTAATATTCAACAGTGAGTTTTTATTCTATGTGTAATATTCAACAATGTCAAAGATCCCTAACGGAAGGTGGTTTAGCAAACAAATAATAGAGGTAAGTTAGTGACACTAGAAAACAGTAAAAATAGACAAATGAGCCACGAACGTGGTTTTATAGCATCCACATTAAGTACTTTGAGGATGATGTGGAACAACAAGTTATTAGATAGTCATTCTTATACCAGAAATTACACCATAACAAGGTTAAACAGTGAGAAAAGACTCACTTATCTAGCAAAAAACACTGATCCATAGCTGCTTGCTAATGGTTTAAGGAAACTTAGCAGGAGACATTTATTGATGGCCTGGAGAAATGGTACAGGAGTCTCTGTTCTCTTCTCAAAGGTATGGAAGAAATATTGTTCCCTTTCTGAGATCATTTCTTAAAACGTAAAATCAACTTATCTCCGATTTAAAGGTCTTGAGATAATATAATAAGAACTAGTTTTAGGTAACTCAACTAAATCGTACAATAAGTTGTATGTCTTGTCCACATCGGATTACTTTTTGAGAAAGAAAATGGTATTAAATTTTTTTATTCACAGCTAACCCTAATATTAAGTACTGGAATACATCATTACAGCAAAGCAAAAACGTAGGATTTTTAAACAATTATCTACTGTTTTATTTATATAAATGTTTTTTAATATATTACATGGTTGTTGAAATTACAGTGAGATGACAAAAAACAAAACAACTCAGCAACAAATTTGTTTCAATGATTTTTACAAGATATATATTTAGTGTTTTCAAATAACAAATTTTTATTACACAAACGCTTTACGAAGATTTTATTTAAATTGAATACATAGGTGTAATTAGAAAAAAAGATACGAATTGTACATCTAGATGAAGCATACACCCTGGAAAAGGATATAACATTACAGTGTTTGTGAAACAGTGAACATCTTTATCATAATTACCGCTTTGTCCTTTTAGCTTATATTTTCCAGCCTACATAACTCCTTAGGTTTAAAATTAAAATGTAAATTAAGATTTCTAAAACATGTTCTTTCGTTGCGGGAGGGGCTGTATGGCCAGGTGGTTACGTATATGTTCGACCCGTAATCTGAGGGTCGCGGGCTGAGTCCCCATCGCACCGCAAAACATGCTCGCCCTTTCAGCCATTGGGGCATTATAAATTACGGTCAATTCCACTATTCGTTGGTAAAGAGTAGCCCAAGCGTTGGCGGTGGGTGATGATAACTAGCAGCCTTAGTTTTAAACCGAAATTAGGGACGGCTAGCGCAGATAGCCCTCTTGTTGCTTTGCGCGAAATTCAAAAATAAACAAAATCGTTATAGGGATACGGTGAGAATTACCCAAGACGATATTAAACTTAGAAATAACATAAACAAAAAAAAATGTTGTTAAAGTATGACGTACTAATCAATCTTATTATATATTTTTATTAAGACCCAAAGTAAAAAAATGAGTTTTGAAAGTGTTTCGTACAAGAAATTAATTGATAAACTAAATTACCCCACTACATAGGCTTTTAAAATATCAAACCAAAATTAATTATTTTAGATTAGAAACGAGTTTTGAAATTTGCGATAATGTGCTGAAATGCAGAAGTTAATGATATCCCAGGCTGAGTGGATGATTTTTTGAAGGTCCTTCTCTTTAGGGGTAATCAAAAGACGTTTAAACAGTTTTAGAATATTCCGTATGTTGTTGGCAGGCAGAATTGTTTGTTTTTTGGAATTTCGCACAAAGCTACTCGAGGGCTATCTGTGCTAGCTGTCCCTAATTTAGCAGTGTAAGACTAGAGGGAAGGCAGCTAGTCATCACCACCCACCGCCAACTCTTGGGCTACTCTTTTACCAACGAATAGTGGGATTGACCGTCACATTATAACGCCCTCACGACTGGGAGGGCGAGCATGTTTGGCGCGACTCGTGCGCGAACCTGCGACCCTCAGATTACGAAGCGCACGCCTTAACGCGCTAGGCCATGCCAGGCCCTGGCAGGCAGAAATCTTTCTCACGTGGTGAAGCCAAAGCGTTTTGCTATATAGATCCGTGTAACTCTCATTGTTACGTGGTACTTACTGAAGGATAGTAGGTCTTACCTTGTATTCAACGCAGGTTTTATCAATAAATACAGTTTGAGCCATTGACTGTCACTACACTCGTTGTTGGTAAGTGTATATATATTAACTGCTTCGTCAATGGCTTTGCCACATGTTCGTCAAAACGAGTTATTTGGTTTCGCTGTCTATTGGGGTCTATATATATATATATATATTTAAATCTTTCTTTTGAGGGTGGAGAACCTTCAATTGTAAAACGAATGTGCAGATTGAGAACATAGTAAGCCTAAACTGTTTGTTTTCAGAACAAATCTACAGAATATATATCTGTTGTAATCATCGCAAAGGATCGAACCCCGGATTTTATCGTTGTAAGCACATCCCTGTCCCACAACCTTATGACGTCATGTTTCTTTTCTAACACTGATAACTTCACAGACTGTTAATTTATCTAATACTTTAGCCAGTTTTTAATTGTTCAGTCATGTATCACATGCACAATATGCATGGTCGCAATCTTACACTGTCGCGAAATTTGGTGTTTGGTGGGTTTGATTTCTTTTGAAACTCTCCTAAAGCTATACAAGGGCTATCTGCGCTAGTCGTCCGTAATTCAGCAGTGTAAGACTAGAGAGAGGCAGCTAGTCATCACCACCTACCGCCATGTTTGGTCTAATGAATTCGAACCCGCGATCCTCAGATTACGAGTCGAGTTGCCTTTATCACCTGCCTTGCCCGGTCTTTGATTCAAACCTTGATTTGGTACACATCTCAGTTGGTAACAATTAATAGCAACTTCAGAGTAAATGATATCACACCATAGATATTAGAATTGTGGAAAATTACAATGAAACACTGTTAAAGAGGGATATAAATGGCAGACAAACATCACATATGTCAGAAAAGACGAAAGATTATTTACTTGTAGATTTTGTTTGTTTTGGAATTTCGCGCAAAGCTACACGGGGACTATCTGCGCTAGCCGTCCCTAATTTTGCAGTATAAGGCTAGAGGGAAGGCAGCTAGTCATCACCACCCACCGCCAACTCTTGGGCTACTATTTCACCAACGAATAGTGGGATTGATCGTCACATTATAACGCCCCAACGGCTGAAAGGGCGAGCATCTTTGGTGCGACGGGTATTCGAATGCGCGACCCTGGATTAGAGTCGAACGCCTTAACACATCTGGCCGTGCTGAATCATCTCTTGTAGATAAATTATTAAACTCGTGATAAAGTTTATGGAAATTTAATAAATGATAATATAGCACTCAAATCAGAAGATAAATAAATAACATGACATGTGTCAAAAAAATTGGCAAGGTAAATAAGTAAAGAAAACGTAAGTTTTACAAAGGGTAAGGTTGAAGTTATCTTCAGATTAGACCGAAAACAGTGTCAACAGTAAATGCACCGAAACAATGCCTGTTAATATTTAAAAGAAAGAAAGAGAATGGGTTTATGTGGTTATCATTATGGCGTTATTTTTACTTCCGCTAAATACGTAGCTTCCTTTGATTAGAAGTTAAAATTAATTTTAAGAGCCTGCATTTCCAAACATAAGGTTCATACCTGTTATCCAGATAAACTCGTATTTTGAAATGCCAATTGTTATCAATAAAAAAACTATTTTTTTACCTACTTTCAAAATAACACTCGGTTAATATAAAGACGTTTAAAGAAAAAAGAGCTAAATATTTTTTATTTAATATGCTAAATCTAATCCATTGTAAGAGTAAAACTATCATTATTGTATATTATTTATATACAATGCTAAACCTAAGCCATTGTAAGAGTAAAACTATCATTATTGTATATTATTTATTTAATATGCTAAAACTAATCCATT